>NC_041401.2:150278313-150408313 GCF_900747795.2 Erpetoichthys calabaricus | reverse complement strand
CCCCCTCTATCTGTAACATCGCTGTATAAACACTTTTCTTTAAATGAGTTTTAAGCTCAGGGGGGAAAAAAGGAACATTTGAACATATCCGAACTTTATTTAAAAGCCAACCAAGAACGTAACATTGCAGGAGTTCATGCTAATAGCATTACAACCCGATCGCTGTAAACACTCTTTTTAAATGAGTTTTAAGCACATGGAAAAAAATGAACATTTGAAAAAAGAGAAAAGTAACATTGCAACACTTTCTTCTCACCACTCTTCACTTGCTTAGAAGCCATGGTTAACTGCAAAAGCACATGAAATACTGTAGAGCACAAAGAGTTAACAGGTAAAGCACGCACGTCTGACTGAGAACAATGAACAGGGAGAGGCTGAACATGTGCTTAAATACAGTAATCAGCGCGTACGAACCAGAAGGGAAATGAAATAGAGCACAAACACTTCACAGCGAAAGCTGCAAGCACGTACGTCTGACCGAGAACAATGCAACAGGTGCGGAAATCATCGGCATGCACAAACCGAAAGGGAAGCTGGCTTGTTCATATACCAAGTGTGTGGTCGTGAACTGAGGCAAAATTTTGCAAACGTTTTGGTCGTAAACCGAGTTGTACGTGTACCGAGACGTTCGTGAACCGAGGTTCCACTGTGTGTGTGTATATTATATACTAGCAAAATACCCGCGCTTCGCAGCGGAGAAGTAGTGTGTTAAAGAGGTTATGAAAAAGTAAAGGAAACATTTTAAAAATAACGTAACATGATTGTCAATGTAATTGTGTTGTCATTGTTATGAGTGTTGCTGTCATATATATATATACATATACATATACACATATATATCATATGAGAATATGAAGTAATATATAAGAAGCAGATTTCATATAAATATAAATTATTAAACAGTAAAATCTTCTTCTATAATTTGCTACCGTGGCTATTCGTTTGTCTGTCCAGGATTTTAAATCACCTGTAGCTCGCAAACCGTTTCACCTATTGACTTGAAATCTGGTACACATATAGTACGTCACGTCTGCTATCCGCTTTATGGGTGATAATTGTATTACTCTTTTTATCTTTATTTTATTTTATTGTAGAATCAACTCCTATCTGCGCACACCAGGGCGGCCGTGGGCGGATGCGTATGGTGTATTCACTCCATGTTATCGTGCATTGCGCTGTCACTGGTATTTTCATAAAAGAATTTGAACAACATATAAGAAGCGTATAAATTATTAGACAGTAAAACATTAACATTTAAGAAGTAAAGTTACATTGAGTACTACTGCAGTGCCTTCGGGTATACCTCATTTTTTCTTTGCCCATTACATGCTTAAATGTATACATTTTCTGGTGTACCTACCTGAGAACACGCGACATATAACCGACCGTGGGAGAAGCATGGATTTTAAACACGCGTTGAGTTCATCTGCTGGTCTCCCTCGTGGAATAACTGGTAACGTTTGACTAAAATCTACAGCGAGTAAAACGACATTACCTCCTTTTTTTTTTTTTTTACGATCTCTGAGATCTTGCTTTTTTCGGTTCAAGGCTTCATAAGCTCTTTTATGTTCCATGGTGTACTTATCCCAAACCATCATCTTTGAATGTTGCAAGACTTTCGCCTTGTATGTAGATCGAGGTAATTACATTCACTGCATTCCTAGTCTGAATCACAATCTGATTGTAACATCCGCTACGTGCCCTCTTTTAATTGCGAGAAGCAGATATATATAGCCAAATTCTCGCGCTTCGTTGCGGCGAAGTACTGCTTTTAATTTTTTATTAAGAAGAAAAGAAAACCTTTTTAAACGGATCGAAAATATACCAATAACAATTTGTTAAGGATCTGTTTTTTTGTGAAGCTCCCTTTTCACAGCTGTCGCGCTACGGCATGTGTTTCGTTTATTTGACAGTATGTAGATTGTGGTAATTACATTCATGGCATTCGTTTTCTGAATCACAATCTGATTGTATGGGTGGTTACCTGCCAGGTCACGCTTGTTGTTTGTCAGCAAGTCGCCTTACGTCCGCCACGTTTCTATAAACTTAATTTAAACTTACGTTTTACACCGTGCTTTTTTCCCTTATGAAGATGCTTGTATGCTTCACTCGCTCGCTTCTTATTGTTTCGCTCCCTTCTCAGTTGTTTAATGAATTTTTTGTTCTTCGCTGTTTGCGGCGCCAGAGTTGAAGCCCCTAACGTTGCGGTCAGCAAGTCGGCTAACATCCGCCATGTGCCGTCTTTCAGTTGCGAGAAGCAGATCATAGAATGGTTTTAATAGTTTACTTTCAAATAATGCAAAGAGTATGCGACATGTGTTTCTCCCTAATTCTGGACTCATCAGGCATACACACTCACTGCATCCGCTCTCGGGAATCGAATCTCGAACGTCAGCGCCAGAGGTGAAGCCCCTAACGTTGCGCTACGGCGTGTGGTTCGTTTATACCTCGTGTCTTCTCATTAAACTTTTATCTCGCGAATATGTTATTGCAATCCGCAGCGGGAGCGTTTCTATAAACTTAATTTAAACTTACGTTTTTACACCGTGCTTTTTTCCCTTATGAAGATGCTTGTATGCTTTACTCACTTGCTTCTTATTGTTTCGCTCCCTTCTCAATTGTTTAATGAATTTTTTGTTCTTCGCTGTTTGCGGCTCCTCCTTCATTTCTCCCTACTGCGTTCACAGTCTTTTCACGTGATTACGTGGGAGGCGTGATGACGTGACACTCAACTCCTCCTCCCACGGCCATCGAGCTGCCGTCCATTACAGTATATTGTGAAAAAAGGGGTTCCAGTTATGACCATTACACGTTGAATTTCGAAATGAAACCTGCCTAACTTTTGTAAGTAAGCTGTAAGGAATCAGCCTGTAAAATTTCAGCCTTCCACCTACACGGGAAGTTGCAGAATTAGTGATGAGTCAGTCAGTCAGTGAGTCAGTGAGGGCTTTGCCTTTTATTAATTAGTATAGATATATATAATGTATATACACACACACAGTGGAGCAAAAAAGTATTTAGTCAGCCACCAATTGTGCAAGTTCTCCCACTTAAAAAGATGAGAGAGGCCTGTAATTTTCATCATGGGTATACCTCAACTATGAGAGACAAAATGAGAAAAAAAAAATCCAGAAAATCACATTGTCTGATTTTTGAAGAATTTATTTGCAAATTATGGTGGAAAAAAAGTATTTGGTCAATAACAAAAGTTCATCTCAATACTTTGTTATATACCCTTTGTTGGCAATGACAGAGGTCAAACGTTTTCTGTAAGTCTTCACAAGGTTTTCACATACTGTTGCTGGTATTTTGGCCCATTCCTCCATGCAGATCTCCTCTAGAGCAGTGATGTTTTGGGGCTGTCGCTGGGCAACACGGACTTTCAACTCCCGCCAAAGATTTTCTATGGGGTTGGGATCTGGAGACTGGCTAGGCCACTCCAGGACCTTGAAATGCTTCTTACGAAGCCACTCCTTCGTTACCCGGGCGGTGTGTTTGGAATCATTGTCATGCTGAAAGACCCAGCCACGTTTCATCTTCAATGCCCTTGCTGATGGAAGGAGGTTTTTACTCAAAATCTGACGATACATGGCCCCATTCATTCTTTCCTTTACAAGAATCAGTCGTCCTGGTCCCTTTGCAGAAAAACAGCCCCAAAGTATGATGTTTCCACCCCCATGCTTTACAGTAGGTATGGTGTTCTTTGGATGCAACTCAGCATTCTTTCTCCTCCAAACACGACGAGTAAATTTTTTTTCATCTGACCATATGACATTCTCCCAATCCTCTTCTGGATCATCCAAATGCTCTCTAGCAAACTTCAGACGGGCCTGCACATGTACTGGTTTAAGCAGGGGGACATGTCTGGCACTGCAGGATTTGAGTCCCTGGTGGTGTAGTGTGTTACTGATGGTAGCCTTTGTTACTTTGGTTCCAGCTCTCTGCAGGTCATTCACTAGGTCCCCCCGTGTGGTTCTGGGATTTTTGCTCACCGTTCTTGTGATCATTTTGACCCCACGGGGTGAGATCTTGCGTGGAGCCCCAGATCGAGGGAGATTATCAGTGGTCTTGTATGTCTTCCATTTTCTAATAATTGCTCCCACAGTTGATTTCTTCACACCAAGCTGCTTACCTATTGCAGATTCAGTCTTCCCAGCCTGGTGCAGGTCTACAATTTTGTTTCTGGTGTCCTTTGACAGCTCTTTGGTCTTGGCCATAGTGGAGTTTGGAGTGTGACTGTTTGAGGTTGTGGACAGGTGTCTTTTATATTGATAACGAGTTCAAACAGGTGCCATTAATACAGGTAACGAGTGGAGGACAGAGGAGCCTCTTACAGAAGAAGTTACAGGTCTGTGAGAGCCAGAAAGCATGCTTGTTTGTAGGTGACCAAATACATATTTTCCACCATAATTTGCAAATAAATTCTTTAAAATCAGACAATGTGATTTTCTGGATTTTTTTTCACATTTTGTCTCTCATAGCTGAGGTATACCTATGATGAAAATTACAGGCCTCTGTCATGTTTTTAGGTGGGAGAACTTGCACAATTGGTGGCTGACAAAATACTTTTTTGCCCCACTGTGTGTGTGTGTGTGTGTATATAGATATATATATATATATATATATATATATGTATATATGTATATGTATATATATGTATATGTATATGTATATGTATATATATATATATATATATATATATATATATATGTATATGTATATATATATATATATATATATATACTAGCAAAATATCCGTGCTTCGCAGCGGAGAAGTACAGTGATAAAGAGGTTATGAAAAAGAAAAGGGAACATTTTAAAAATAACATAACATGATTGTCAATGTAATTGTGTTGTCATTGTTATGAGTTTTGCTGTCATATATATATATATATATATATATATATATATATATATATATATATATATATATATATATATATATATATATAATATAGATACACAGACACACATAAACATATACGTATATACATATCTACATATACACACATAAACATATACATATCTACATATACACATACATACATACACATACATATATATAATACACACACACATACATACAAATATATATATATATATATATATATATATATATATATATATATATATATATATATATATATATATATATATATATATATATATATATATACACACACACACACACAGATACATATATATATACATATATATATTTACATATCTACACATATATATATACATATCTACATATATATATATATATTTCAAAATCCCTGCGCTTTGCAGCGGCGAAGTACTGCTTTTAAATTTTTATTAAGAAGAAAAGAAAACCTTTTTAAACTGAGGGAAAATATACCAATAACAATTTGTTAAGGATCTGTTTTTTTGTGAAGCTGTCTTTACACAGATTCTCTGCTGTTTTATAAACGAACGCCATATAAGTCCGTCCTTTCTGCTTGCTTCGCGGTTCTGTAGTGGTTTATTGTTTGTCTATTACGATTGTTTTTATAAACGAACGCCATATAAGGCCATCCTTTTTCCTTGCTTTGCCAAGGAAGCAGCCTTTTTATTTAATGCACGGGTTCTCCGTTGTTTCATTGTTCGTTTATTACGATTGTTATAGTTGTCTTTGTATACCACGTTGTCAGTTGAGCACTCCAGTTGGAATATGACCAAGCCGTGGAAGCTTACTGTTGAGAATGCAACGTATAGTTGTACAGGAGAAAAATGGCAATGTTTTGTAGGTCTATGAACTTAATTTATGCCTGTATGCGTCAGTCGCTTCATATTCTTTTCGTATCTTATCAATTGTGTAATGTGTTTTTTGAACAGTTTTGATTCATCAAAGTGATCACTCGTGCTGTGTTCAGTCATTTCACGTGAGCTGCTCTCTTGTGTGATGTTGCGATGTCCACGGCTTTATTTAATGTTAGCTAAGACCCGGCACTTAAAAGTTTCTCGCTACAGCAATTTTAACTCTGTTTCAAAGTGATCCAAAGTCTCGTTTATACCTCATGTCTTCTCATTAAACTTGTATCTCGCGAATATGGTATTGCAAATGGCAGGGGGAGCGTTTCTATAAACTTAATTTAAACTTACGTTTTTACACCGTGCTTTTTTCCCTTATGAAGATGCTTGTATGCTTTACTCACTTGCTTCTTATTGTTTCGCTCCCTTCTCAATTGTTTAATGAATTTTTTGTTCTTCGCTGTTTGCGGCTGTTCCTTGTTTTCAGTTCACGTGATTACGTGGGAGGCGTGATGATGCGATACACGACTCCGCCTCCCACGGCCATCGAGCTTCACTCCATTACAGTATACGGACAAAAAAGAGGTTCCAGTTATGACCATTACGTGTACAATTTCGAAATGAAACCTGCCTAACTTTTGTAAGTAAGCTGTAAGGAATGAGCTTGCCAAATTTCAGCCTTCCACCTGCACGGGAAGTTGGAGAATTAGTGATGAGTGAGTGAGTGAGTCAGTGAGAGCTTTGCCTTTTATTAGTATAGATTGATAATGACAAAACGACGGAGTTGCCCACACCTGCCCATGAAATAGTCTTTGAGTCAATTGTCCAATTACTTTTGAGCCCCTGAAATGAAGGGATTGTGTTCAAAAAATGCTTTAGTTGCCTCACATTTTTATGCAATCGTTTTGTTCACCCCACTGAATTAAAGCTGAAAGTCTGCACTCCAATTGCATCTGAGTTGTTTCATTTAAAATTCATTGTGGTAATGTACAGAACCAAAATTAGAAAACAGTTGTCTCTGTCCAAATATTTATGGACTTAACTGTACATATAGACAGACAGATATATAGTACTGTGCAAAAGTTTTAAGCAGGTGTGAAAAAATGCTGTAAACAAAGAATGCTTTCAGAAATATAAATAATTGTTTATTGTTATCAATTTACAAAATGCAAAGTGAGCGAACAAAAGAAAAATCTAAATGAAATCAATATTTGGTGTTACTACCTTTTGCCTTCAAACCAGCATCAATTCTTATAGGTACACTTGCACAAAGTCAGGGATTTTGTAGGATTATAGTCAGGTGTATGATCAACCAATTATACCAAACCGGTGCTAATGATCATCAATGTCACACGTAGGTTGAAACATAGTCATTAACTGAAACAGAAACAGCTGTGTAGGAGGCTTAAAACTGGGTAAAGAACAGCCAAACTCTGCTAGCAAGGTGAGGTTGTGGAAGACAGTTTCATGTCATGGCAAGATTGAGCACAGCAACAAGACACAAGGTAGTTACACTGCATCAGCAAGGTCTCTCCCAGACAAAAATTTCAAAGCAGACTGGGTTTTCAAGATGTGCTGTTCAAGCTCTTTTGAAGAAGCACAAAGAAACGGGCAACGTTGAGGATCGTAGACACAGTGGTCGGCCATGGAAACATAGTGCAGCAGATGAAAGACACATCAAGCTTATTACCCTTTGAAATCGAAAGATGTCCAGCAGTGCCATCAGCTCAGAACTGGCAGAAACCAGTGGGACTCAGGTACACCCATCTACTGTCTGGAGAAGTCTGGCCAGAAGTGGTCTTCATGGAAGAGTTGCAGCCAAAAAGCCATATCTCCGACGTGGAAACAAGGCCAAGCGACTCAAGTATGCACGAAAACATAGGAACTGGGGTTCAGAAAAATGGCAGCAGGTGCTCTGGACTGATGAGTCAAAATTTGAAATATTTGGCTGTAGCAGAAGGCAGTTTGTTCGTCGAAGGGCTGGAGAGCGGTACAATAATGACTGTCTGCAGGCAACAGTGAAGCATGGTGGAGGTTCCTTGAGCATTTGGGGATGCATTTCTGCAAATGGAGTTGGAGATTTGGTCAAGATTAATGGTGTTCTCAATGCTGAGAAATACAGGCAGATACTTATCCATCATGCAATACCATCAGGGAGGTGTATGAGTGGCCCCAAACTTATTCTGCAGTAGGACAACAACCCCAAACATACAGCCAAAGTCATTAAGAACTATATTCAGCATAAAGAATGGGAAGTCCTGGACGTGATGGTATGGCCCCCACAGAGCCCTGATCTCAACATCGAGTGTGTCTGGGATTACATGAAGAGACAGAAGGATGTGAGGAAGCCTACATCCACAGAAGATCTGTGGTTAGTTCTCCAAGATGTTTGGAAGAACCTACCAGCCGAGTTCCTTCAAAAACTGTGTGCAGGTGTACCTAGAAGAATTGATGCTGTTTTTGAAGGCAAAGGGTGGTCACACCAAATATTGATTTGATTTAGATTTCTCTTTTGTTCATTCACTGCATTTTGTTGATTGATGAGAATAAATGATTAACACTTCCATTTTTGAAAGCATTCTTTGTTTACAGCATTTTTTCACAACTGCCTAAAACTTTTGCACAGTACTGTATAATAATATAGACAGACAGCTGCAGTCCACACCTTGTGAATCTCCCCTAAATTCTTGAATGGGCTGTGCTTCACAATCCTCTCAAGGCTGCGGTTATCCCTGTTGCTTGTTTACCTTTTTCTGCTACATTTTTCCTTCCACTCAACTTTCCATTAATATGCTTGGATACAGCACTCTGTGAAAACAGCCAGATTCTTTAGCAATGACCTTTTGTGGCTTACCCTCCTTGTGGAGGGTGTCGGTGACTGTCTTCTGGGCAACTGTCAAGTCAGCAGTCTTCCCCATGATTCTGTGGCCTACTAAAGTCAAAGTGAACTTTGTCATCTCAACCATATGCAAGTATACAGATAGACGAAATTGCGAAGCTCAGGGTCCACAGAGTAACAACATGACGTGCCACCAGACTGAGAGACCATTTAAAGGTTTAGGACACCTTTGCAGGTGTTTTGCGTTAATTTGCTGAGTGGAGTGTGACACCATGAATCTACAATATTGAATTTTTTCTCAATATTCTAATTTTCTGAGATACTGGATTTTGTGTTTTCATTGCCTATAAGCCATCATTAGCAAAATGGAAAGAAATAAATGCTTGAAATATATCACTCTGTGTGTAATGAATCTATATAATGAGTTTCAATTTTTGAATTGAATTACTGAAATATATGAACTTTTTGATGATATTCTAATTTATTGAGATTCACCTGTATATATAAGAATTGCAAATAAATAGTTCAAGCATATATTTCAAGCAAAATTTTATATTTTAAGTATAATAAGCCTTAAACTTAAATATAAAACCAGCAATGTATTTCCAATCTGTTTCATTTTAGGGTAATCTGAAAAGAAAATGTACATTATTTAAAATAAGGAATATTTTAAATAAAATTTAAGTTTAGGAAAGTCCGAGGGGTGGATCTTCTAAATAACCATCCAGTGCTAAATGTTCTGATTCTGAAGTCAAGGGATGATTATGTTTCTTATCTCTCTGTGGTTCCCATATTGCAGCAACTGAAAAAGTCCAATCATCCCAGATCTCATTTAATTCTGCAGTATACAGTATGTATCCAATTCCGGAGTACCTCCATAAGGGAGCTGTGCAAAATAATATTAAGCAGATGGAAATGATGTATCCAATAATTTAAATTTATTGTACAAGTCATCTGTGATGCTATGATGAGTTTTAAGGAGTGTTACAAGATGATTGTGATTTGTAAAGGTAAATTCTATAGAAATGTTTATACACCAAGCCGCCCCCCACAACCCCCATACACTGATCACTGTTTTTTTGCTATATGCATAATTTCATACTTCAAGCAGAGTTTTACAAATGAGACCCTGGTGTATAATTTTCCACTTTCGGTGTCCTGTGTTTTCCCCCATAAACCCCTGCCACCCTAACACTAGGTGTTATGCAGCACTTTTGAAATGTGTTTCGTTGATCGAGTGATGGTGCTTCATGATGGACCAGACCCCACACCCGCTCTGACTGAGCAAATCCATTTGGAATCTGCACATATGATGATCACATCAATTCAGTAGTTTAAAAAAAAATGATTTGAGACAACATAGCTTGGCATCATGTCAGCGCGCAAAACGTTTCAAATTTTGGAGTTTTGAATTAGTGATGTATAATATGAAGGTGTTTATTTAAATTTACTTTACAAGGAGCAATTCAAATTCATTAAGAGAATATGATAGGTATTAACCATTTATGCACAGTGTTCCTTCAACGGGATTCCCCCATATTTCAGATTTGTTTGTTTATGATGCAGTAAACCCAGAACTCAATCAAAGGCAATAATGGTATTTTTAAATACCCAAGGCGAGCAGTGCATCCTACCTGAGTGAATCTCTTTAATCTAAGATCTCATCAACAGTTTTGCAGTTCAGCTGTCATGGATTCAGTTACCATGCTGGCTGCTTACATTAACTGCATATGTTAGTTTTCTTAGCAGTGCAATTTCTACTTGGAGTATCTTCAGCGTCTCTTTGCACACTTGTAACTACTGTTATGCTGTGTCTGCACCTCATAGACGTTTCACGTGAGTCACAATTTTTAAAGTAAAGTTTTGATTCCAGGGTTTACATCATCATAATCAAATTCTTTCTTTGAAAATCATAAGGACTAATTTGTATCATTTGTGTCAGGTAGAATGCCCATTGGAGAGTGGGTGGTCTCAGGGCTTTGGCCCTGCAGATTTTTTTTTTTTCTCTAGCCAATTTGGAGTTTTTGTTTTTTCTGTCCTCCCGGCCATCTAACTTTTAATTTGTTCTTTGTTACTTAGTATTGCCTAATCTTATTTTTGTTTCATATAAACTTTTCTTTCATCATCTTGTAAAATACTATGAGCTACACCATTTGTATGAACATGTGCTATATAAATAAATATTGTTGTTGTACATCATACAATGTCTTGGTTATGTACTGTAAAAATCCTGTTTTTGGGCACAAATCCCTAAAGCGCCAAATTTTATTTTGTATTTTAGGTACTGGTATAAACATGGGTTTTTGATCATTTTAGATTGTTGTTACTCATCTGTTCTCCTTTGTTACATAAGTAGAATAATAGCTGTTTATTTTTGGGTCTCTATAATTTAGGTTCAATAATGTCATAAATCCCTCGGCATATGGGGTTAAAGTTGTCTTCAATTAACTGAGCTTGCTGAACCATTGCTAATCTTAGTAGCTGTGAGTGATTAGTTCATTTTAGTTCTTTTTCTTTCCTTGTTTTCTAGATTGGTGTGAGAGAGGGTATATTATCTTATCATACTGTACTGTACTGTGGGCATTTTAATGAAACCTTGAAATCCGAATTTTAAAAAATGTTAACTCTTATTCTTTTGAAATATTTGTATATACTGTGAATATTATGTAAATATTGAAATGTTTTTTCTGCGAAATATTAAGCATTGAATATTAAAGTCATTTGTTGAATTGATTTTGCCTAACAATGGGACAACTTTAATTTTTTTTTATGTAATTTATAATTCTTTGGGTTGGGGTTTGGGCATTTTCTTCTTGCAGGAAATAGTAGTCGGCAGTAACATGGATAAGATATACATTGTGATGAACTATGTGGAGCATGACCTGAAAAGTTTAATGGAAACAATGAAACAGCCATTCTTGCCAGGTAAATTTCTATTTGAACAGTAACTGTTGTTTAAAGAAATTTAATTTTATTTCTCAGCATTTTGCTTGTGTGCCAGAGAGGAGTATGATTGTGAATTCCTGGTTTCAGTTTTCAACATAGCCATTATTTTTGCAAAAATAATTTTGCTTTATATTTACATTTTTAAGGGATGTTAAATAAGAGAGCATCCTCTAAACATTAAACAATGTTAGAATGACTGTTTACTCCTTAACTAAGGTAGCTTTGTTAGTAAAGATACTGCCTCTCTGTTACAAGCAGACATCATTCTATTCAAGAGGCAGTTTTTAATGCATGTGTTTCTTTTTTTTTTTTTTTTTTGTTTTTTCTTCTCCTTTTGGGGTGCTCCACCAAAATGTACTTTAGCTTTTGGTCAAGTGGTCTGACAGTATCACAAAAATAATTCACTCATTTCCTTCAGTTGGTAAGTTGAGGATCGCAGGAATTGTGGGAAAGAGGGGTCCTTTCATCGGATTAGTGATATTTCAGGTGTGGAATGGCCAAATGGGGGAAGCAGCTTGATGAATGAGGTCTCCAGGACTCTAAACAAATCCAAATCATATTATGTGATATCATCTACTGTTAAATTCTACTCCGTACTTCTAAAATTTTCATTTTTATACTGTATTGAGGATTTGTTCTGTGTATTGTATTGTAGTGTATTGTATTGACCCCCTTCTTTTTGACACCCACTGCACGCCCAACCTACCTGGAAAGGGGACTCTCTTTGAACTGCCTTTCTCAAGGTTTTTTCCATTTTTTTTCCCTACAAGGTTTTTTTTGGGAGTTTTTCCTTGTCTTCTTAGAGAGTCAAGGCTGGGGGGCTGTCACGAGGCAGGGCCTGTTAAATCCCAATGCGGCACTTCTTGTATGATTTTGGGCTATACAAAAAATAAATTGTATTGTAATCAGCAGTGCAGAAGCTGATTCAGCATACTACCTCCAAATTATCTCCAGACACTACTAATCTGTGCCCGATTTGAGTTTTTAATTGTAGCTATAGCATGTGTAATCTAAAACCTTCTACTTTTGACTTCTCAGTGTATATGGTCTGTTCTAACAGAAGTCTCAAGGATCATGTATTCCACTGTATGTATATCAGTTGCAGTCTTTTGGCTGTCCACCACCCTTTCAGTATTGTTTAAGAAAACAACTGATAACTTTTTATGAGGCTCACAAAACTGGTTAATATTACAATGTTTCTTTTATTTCAATTACTCTGTGAAAATTGGAGAGGGAAACCTGTCAACGGCGCACTGGTTTTGTTGTAATGGCTGTTCAACAAAATTGTAGCCCTAAAGAGATGCCACACTCACCCTGTTCTGTAGACCTGGCTATTTGTGACTACTATCTGTTTCTCAGTCTGAATAGCTTTATTCATGAAATGATCCATAGCAATAATAAAGAAACTACAAAAGAATAGCTCCACAAGCAAGATGAAATGGCTCCATCTGAGTTGCAAAGAAAGGCTTCATGTTTTACTAGCTTTTCTTCTAATAAATTGTCCTCAGAATATCTGATCACCCCTCATACAGTGTAAAATAGTGCAGAATCATGATCACCCCTCATACAGTGTAAAATAGTGCAGAATCATCTCAGATTAGCTCTTGAGCATTATTTATGTAAACAAATCACCATATAAACCTTTTATTCTATTTCCTTTGTTTATGAATCATGTGCCCACACTATATATATATATATATATATATATATATATATATATATATATATATATATATATATATATATAATAGGTTGGATGAAGATTGGTTAGCATTTAATATCCAAAACATACAATGATTCACAAGTAGAGAGGGTGTGGTATTAAAATCTTAGCACAGCCTCCATGTTAAAAGTAAAAAATGGCACCTCACATTAAACATAACATTTCATTGAAAACATTTTTATTTTATCTAGGCTATCTTCCATCTCTTGGTACAAAGTTGAAGACTAGATTTCTCTGACACAATCACAAATTTACTGCAGCTATACAAAAAAATTTTGAAACATCCAGTCCCATCATCTTTTTTTTTTTTCCCCCCTAACTATATAGGTGAAGTGAAAACCCTAATGATTCAGCTCCTTCGGGGAGTACGCCATCTTCATGATAACTGGATTCTTCACCGTGATCTCAAAACATCTAATCTATTACTGAGCCATAAAGGAATTTTAAAGGTACTTTTTCATCTTCCTCAATAATCATAGAGGTTCCTCAATTTACACTATATTAACAACTGTTCTTTATTATATTATTTATTGTACTTTTTTTACCATAGTTATTTATGTTCTGAATGTTAAAGACCCACTGAAAATACTTTTTGGTTTATATTGGAAAATTTCATGAAAAGTGCCTATTTTTTAATGTTTAGTCCATGTTGCTTATTGAAATAGATCTGTAAAATCAGTCATCTTTACCAAAAAATATGACTTTCTTTGATTCACACCTCAATGGTAAAAAAAAAATTACATGTCCAAGCTAAATTAACATTAACTGCGCAGTCTATATTCTGTTTATTACAGCCTGTGAACTCCAGGAATGAGTAAGCTCAAGTTTCAACACTGTTATATAAAGAACTAGCAAAATACCTGCACTTTGCAGCGGAGAAGTAGTGTGTTAAAGAAGTTATGAAAAAGAAAAGGAAACATTTTAAAAATATCGTAAAATGATTGTGAATGTAATTGTTTTGTCACTGTTATGAGTGTTGCTGTCATCAAGGATTTGATTATCATTATTTCTTTCAATCAGATTTGTATTTGGAGGATGTGTTGTGTTCCATGTTACATTCCGCGTTTGTCAACCGTTGTAAAGATACAACAGGTTTCATTGATAACTTTGTGTCCATGTTGTCAGAGTTGAAACATTCATAAACGTTGAAGTGTCCACTACCCAAATCGCTACCCAAGAATCTATGTTGTTTAACAGGCATTCCCGGTTGTCCAAAGGTGTAAAATATACACTTGAAAGCGACAAACAATTCCGTGGCAGCTATCAGTTCACATGCTAAACCATAGGTTGAGAGCTTAAGCATTTCACTGCTATAGTGGTCATGTGTAGTACTGTATAATTGTCTCCTGTACTGCCATCAGTCTACACCTTGAACCTGTCCCAGTCATTCAGTACATAAGACACAATATCTCTGCGGATATCAAGGCTGAGACTGATATGGCAATGCAATAAGTAAGAGAGAGAATGGAAGAGGCAGGCGCAAAATTGGGGCATGGAAACCACTGGGTACGGGTCGGTGAAATTGTGATCGACGGTGATCACTGGAATAGACATGTTATTCGGGGTAAACTTGCTCCCGTTGAGAAAGAAAGTATGAAGGAAGGCAAGAAGTGGTGGAGCAGGGATTGAAAAGCATAAGTCAGCACCAGGAAGACGTACGTGAGCGAGTAAGGAAGTCCAACAATGACAGCCTTGAAGCGGTGTTGTAAAAGAAAAGGCAGTAGTCATGAGGAGGGAGACGTGAGAAAGTAAGGAAACCCAACAATGACAGCCTTCAAGCTGTGGAGTAAAAGAAAAGGCAGGAGTCACCAGCAGAAAGATGTGAAGCAAAGCCAACAATAACAGGCTTGAAGCAGTGGAGTAAAGAAGAAGGGAGCAGTGAGCATGACAAACAGCTGAGGAAAGTAAGGAAGTGAGTGAGGAGGCACATGAGCGTGGGATGTCATTAATGTATATAGGCAGGGAGCCAACCACATGGTAGATGCACGGACAGCGGCCGTGCAGAATAAGGAAGGGGGACCGGGGGTGGCCCTTGTGCATCTCTGCCGTGAAATAAATCGTCTGTTAATGGAAATGACTAATGAAACTGCCAAAAGGAGAGCTCAGTTCCGAAAGTTCTTTACAGCATAATGGTGAGAACCGCCAAAAAGAAGATATTATTTTCAAAAGTTTGTTATGGGGCACGGCGTGAAATGAAACGCACTTAACGTTTGTAAGTACAGTGTAAAGGATGAGCATGGGAAATTTGGGCTTCCTACGTATATTGGAAGTTGCAGAAATAGTGAGGAGGGGTTTCCCCAATCTATACAAACAGTTTAGGGGGTACACCCATTTCCCCCCCACTTGAGTGTTGCAATAGGACATGAAACATACCTAACTTTTGTAAGTAAACTGCAAGGAATGAGCACACGAAATTTCAGCTTCCCACCTATATGAAAGTGGGAGAATTAGTGATGAGTCAGTGAGGGCTTTGCCTTTTATATGTATAGATCCCTGTGATTTGAGTGGTCTCAACACTGCTGTATAAAGAATCCCTTCAAAATAAAAAAAAAAAAAAAACATGAGTGTAGTCCTAGATGTGATTTGAGTGTGACAGAAATCAGATGGGTCAGCTCCAAAAACAGGCTCGTCTCCAAGCCTGGCATAGGTGTTTACAAGCTAGTTTTTGTTTATTATATTGGATGTAAAACTACTAGGCACATTTAATGGACACTGTTATTTAAGATGACTGAAAGACACAAGAGTTTTAACAGCTTGTCACTTATTGAAAGCCGGTAAACAAATCAGCATTGTTTACTGGTGTAGGTAGTATATGTGCCAACTTTTGGACGGTTAAGAGGTGTATTGTGCCAGTTACAGGGAGCTAAATGTGTCAAGCTGGTTGTCAAAAACAGAGCGATTGAAATGATTGGTAACTTAAAAGGACCTGTTTTGTGTAATGCATTTAATTGGTAATGAAGTGTTTAGCTCTGTTTTGTGTAATGCATTTAATTGGTAATGAAGTGTTTAGCTCTGATATTTATTCTCACAAATCTGAGAAGCATTTGATTCCTTACGTACTGTTTTAATTACTAGAAGCAATCCATACATATGACATACTCATAGATCCAAATCTTTCTGAGCTTTGCTGCTTTCTGTCAACAATAAATATGGATCTACCTTACTCAGAAATTTAATTGGGCCTTTCAACACTACCATGTTCCATGAAAGCACTCGCCATAGCACTTTTTCACATGTTGGATCAGGAGACTTTTCCATCTGAGGATCCAAATGAGAAAATCAGTAACATACTGGGACCCAAGAAGAGCATTATGAGAGTGGAGTGATACGGAGACAAACAACAATTTCCATACAATTTTAATAAAAGAATGTTTATATTTCTTTTCAATCATATTTCTCATATGAATATTACTAATAGAGAAAAGCTGGACACAAACCATCTATCCATTTTCCAAACCTTTTTTTGTTAAACATGGTCACTGGAGCCTGTCATAGCAAGAATTGCACACAAGGCAGGAACAAATACTTGGACAGGGCATAAGTCCATGATAGGGCAAACACACACGCTGTACTGCAGACCCAATTTAGCAAAGTCAGTGCACCTTACCTCGATGTCTTTAGACTGCTAGAGAATATCCTTGCATAAAGGGAGAGAACATGCAGTCTCCACACAAGGAGCATCTAGGGCTTGAACCTGAAACAGTTATCATTCTAAACAGGAATAGGTTCCTAATGTATATTACTGCCCATGGAAACTTCAGTAAAAGCTGAAATAAAGAAATTGTTAAGGTGTAGCATGAGGATGTGATGATTTTCAAAAGGACAATATAAAAGGTCTCTTAACTTAGTTTTTTAAAGTTATGGTTCCAGTTAAAGAATATAGTTGAAAAATGAATTGGTGCAGCTCATTTACCTTGTTTTAAATATAATTTTCTATAATGCTTTTCAAAAGAACAGTACATTTTTCTAAACAGGTTCATGATTTGTTTAACATACCCCAGTTTCCATTTAACAATTCAAACAACAGAGTTTAAAAAAACAAAAACACTAAATTATTCCTAAGACATGTATGCACTATGTATTTTATGCAAGTGATGGGATAACTCTTTGTAAATAATTCGTCAAACCATCCAGTTTGAAATGTTTAACTTTACCAAGTGACATTTCACTTAATGTTTACAGCTTGTCTTGCTTTTTAAAAACATTTTCTAGTCATCTTACAGTTCTCAGTGGTCAACAAACATGTCCTTCATACTACCAGCTGATGAACATTCAGCAAACCACTTTAAATGGTGAGACAAAAAAGAATTCTTCTTTGCCAAGGAAAACATAAACATAATATGAAATCCTCTTTGCACTTGCAGAATTAGATTCAATGTATTTCAAGTAATAAAAGTGAATACACGATGACTCACTAATTGCTCATGGACACTAAAAGTGCATTTAGCATGCAGCACTGCCACACCCACTCAACCTGTTGTTTGAATTTTGACACTTAAATCTAACACCACAGTCGCGTGACCTCAAAAGCTTGTATCATGTCCTTCTTCTCTCCCCATTTCTTATGTTTCTTTGCTTGTTGTCATCTCATTTGGTATCTGTTGATTACATACACTCGATGTGCACCCCACGTTATTCGGCAAACATCAATGCAATAATCGGGCTCAGACCTGACTCTCTGAAGCATATCCCGTTTATAGCTTCAGTGATGCGTTCCTGCAGATCATCCATAGTTGCGGGTAGTGGAGGTACGTACACTCTGTCTTTCATATACACCCAAAGGAAAAAGTCACAAACAGTAATGTCCGGTGATCTCAGGGGCCACTTGAAGAACACCTGGTCATTTTGTCCAGCGTGACCAATCCATCTGTTTGGCAGGCGCTCATTGAGAAGATTGCGGACACCAGTGTGGTGGTGCCCCATCTTGTTGAAAAAGGTAGTCACGTACCTCAGTAAGTTGTGGAATCAACCAGTTCCTTAACATATCCAGGTACCTTTGGCCAGTAATGGTTTGATCCTCGAAAATAAACGGACCATATACTCTCTGCTCTGATATGGCATGAAACACATTACATTTTGGAGAGTCACGTTCAACCTCCATTGTGGCATGTGGTTTCTCACTCCCCCATATCTGTATATTGTGCCTGTTGACCTTTCCATTTAAGTGCGGGGAAAAGAAAAAATGTTTTGAGTTAATGTATTTGCTGTCATCTCATTTATAAACATATTCCTATAGATTTTGATTTTGTAACCATTTAAAATCAAGGAGTGTTTTTGTGGGTACCCTGTATAATTATATTTTCATGCTACACAAAGTAAAGCTCTCTAGGATGCAACAACGACATTGTTTCACATACTGTTGCAATAAATATTTATAATATGTTAAATAGAAAAAAAAAAGGAAGGTGCTTAGTACTTTGGTGACCATCCAGGCTCGTGGCCCATGGGATTGCCTACTATCTCCTCATGGTTGTTATGCCACTGAGTGAAAGCAGGATTTTAGGAATTTTTGCAAGTGTAGTAAAAAAAAACTTAAGTATTCAGACCCTTTGCTATGAAGCTGGAAATTTGGATTGGGTGCATCCCATTCAGTTGATCATCACTCTGCTTCCACACCTTGGTTGGAGTCCACCTCTAGTAAATTCAGCTGATTGTATATGATCAGGAAAGGCTCACACTTGCCTATAGAAGGTTCCACAGTTCATAATGTGTATCAGGGCAAAAGTCTAAGGCAGGAGGTCAAAGGATTTGCTGTCAGAGCTTAGAGAAGGGATTGAGTCAAGGCACAGATTGGTTGAAGTAGCCTCTCTAATTCTTAAAAGGAATATGTTTTGAGCAACCACAAGGCTTCTTGCAGCTGACTGCCTGGCCAAACTGAGCAATCACTGGAGAAGGGCCTTGGTAAGAGAGGTGACCAACAAACCAGTGGTCAGTCTGGGTGTACCCCAGAGAATGTGTGTGAAGATGGGTAAAACTTCCAGAAGGATAGCCACCACTGTAGCACTTTTATTAACCTGGACTGAAGAATGGCCAGAAGACGCATGAAAGGTTGCTTGGAGTTTGCAAAAATGCACCTAAAGGAGACTCAGACTATGGAAAACAAGATTTTCTAATTTTGTGAAACCAAGTTTGAACTGTTTGACTTCAGTTCTAAGTGTCACTTGTGGAGACAAGCAGGCACTCCTCATCACTTGTGCAATACCATTGGAAAGATGAAGCATTGGTGGTGGTAGCATCATGCTGTAGGATTGCTTTTCAGCAGCAGTTACTGGGAGAGTAGTGAGTTTTTAGAGCAAGCTGAACCAGAGCAAAGTATAGAGATATCCATCCTGAAAACCTGCTCCAGAGCACTCTAGACTTCAGACTAGGTAGAAGGTTCAGCTCCCAACAGGACAATGACACAAAGAATCAACAACATAGTAGTGATTTAAGGTAAACTCAATGTACTTGAGTGGCCCAGCCAGAGCCGACACTTGATGCCAATTGAACATCTTTGGGGAGAATTTAATTCCCAAGAATGCTCCAGGCTATAATTCTTAACAAAGAACGGCGTAATAGGTATGAATACTTGTGTCAATGTGATATTTTAGTTTTGTAATTTTATAATAAATAAGAAAACATTTCTAAAATCTTGTTTTTTTACTTTATCATTCTTGGGTATTGAGTGTTGCTCAAAAAAAATTTAATTACTTTAACATAATGCTGCAACGTAACAAAATGTGCATAAAGTGAAGATGTGTGAATACTTTTTGAAGGCACTGTAACAGTTTAAGGCTTTTTAATGTTTATATCCATCTTCAAAAAGAAAATCAACATAGTCCAGCGAGGCAATATAATGATGATATTATTTCATCTGATTACCAAAAATATCAATGTCATATTAAAAAGTTTTAGGAATTACATTGCAAGTCTACCAGGAGTTGTTGCTTTTATCAGTTTTGGACTGTCAAAATAAACACAAACCCAAAAATCTTACTATTTCCCCACTGTGCTACCCCCTCAATGGGAACCCTAGCCATTTATCAAACCCACTCAGTCAAATTCAAGGTTTTGCAAAGCCCATCAAAGCAGCTTTAGGTCCAAACATAGGATATAAACCTTGTTGGAGTACCAGTGTTTCCATAAGTCTTCATATCAAAAATTTAACATGGCAGATCACAGTGCTCTGTACAAATGACAAGCTTACTGCTGTTACTATTACATATGGAAATAAAACACAAAATCTTGAACTGATTGCACTGTGCTGTCGTGTTAATTGTTTATATTAGTTAATCCTTATGGAACATTTCCTTATGATGTATCCTGTGATCCTGTAAACTGCTTCTTTGTTTCTCTCTTGTGTGCTTAGCAAAACTTTTCAATGTAAATACCGCGGGATTGACTCTCTTGAACTGTATTTACTCTGTTTCTTATTCCGTGTTTAATTTGCACTTAAGGCTGTTTGTGTTTCAGATCAATTTTTTTAATACTTTTTATTGGAGCATGGGTATACTTGCAATAACTTATCAGGGATGTATATTATTCCTGATGTCCTCTAAAACAATTAAATTTTCATATAAATGGTTGTCACAGTGTGGAGATTTGATCGATTTGACTGGGAACTTTTATTTATAAATCAAACATTTTGTCCACATTGGTGCACAAAAAAGAAAGAAAACTAAAAAAAAAAAATAATATATCTAAAAACTGAAATGTCAACAGTTTCTAAGTATCTATCAACCCTGTTCAATGTTTGATTAAAACACCTCTCATAGCTATTGAAGCAAGTGGTCTTCCTAGATTTGTCCCTGTTCATTTTGGACAACATGTTTATTCCTCTTTGCAAAATTGCTCAAGCCATGCAAGGTTGGTTGAAGAACAATGGTAGACAGAAGCTTTTTAGGTTTCACCACAGATGTTCAATGTTTAAGGTCAGTACTCTGACTGGGCCACTCAAGGACATTAATTTTCTTTATTTTAA
Source organism: Erpetoichthys calabaricus (assembly GCF_900747795.2). Classification (NCBI taxonomy): domain Eukaryota; kingdom Metazoa; phylum Chordata; class Cladistia; order Polypteriformes; family Polypteridae; genus Erpetoichthys; species Erpetoichthys calabaricus. The sequence goes on along the minus strand of NC_041401.2, from coordinate 150,387,091 downwards.
GTAACTCCACTGTTAGTCTGGACATGTGCTTAATACTAGAATTCCTGAAGCCTATGAAAAAACTTGTAATCCCGGCCCACCTTAAATCCTTTCACACCTCTCCATCAGTGTCTTTTGTTTTGTAAATGTGTCAATCAGTACAAGTGGCAAGCACCCTGCTGTCCCATCCCCCGCCTTGACGGAGCTCAGCTCGGGCAGAAAGTTCTCCCAGCTCAAGCCAAAGCTCCTTATCAGCGTGTGATGTGCCTGGAGTTGTACAGTGGAACCTCGGTTCACGACCATAATTCGTTCCAAAACTCTGGTCGTAACCCGATTTGGTCATGAACCGAAGTAATTTCCCCCATAGGATTTTATGTAAATACAATTAGTCCGTTCCAGACCATACGAACTGTATGTAAATATATATATTTTTTTAAGTTTTTAAGCACAAATATAGTTAATTAAACCATAGAATGCACAGCGTAATAGTAAACTAAATGTAAAAACATTTAATAACACTGAGAAAACCTTGAACAACAGAGTACACTAACACTGCAATAGTTCGCGCTATAGCACTACCAACCGCTGGCTAAAAACACTTTTTTTTTTTTTTTTTTTTTTTTTTATATAAAAAGAGTTTTAAGCACAGGGAAAAAAATGAACATTTGAAAAAATCCATAATTTAATAAACCACCAAGAAAAGTAACAATGCATGCTACGAACCGATCGCAGTAAACAGAAGTGAAAACAAAATCAAGCCCAGTGCATTCTTTAACTGCCTTCTCTACCTTATGCGTCCAACTCTCTCGCACTACCTGCGTGTGTGTGTCTCTCTCTCTTGCGCTGCCTGTGTGTCTCTCTCTCTCACGCTGCCTGTGTGTGTGTGTGTCTCTCTCTCTCTCTCTCTCTCTCTCTCATGCTGCATGTGTGTGTGTGTTTCTCTCTTGTGTGTGTCGCTCTCTCTCTCTCTCTTGCTCGCTGCACAGGAAATGCACAGGGAGAGACTGAACATGTACAAACCGAAAGGGAAACTGGCTTGTTCGTATACCGAGTGTGTGGTCGTGAACAGATGCAAAAGTTTGGCATACTTTTTGGTCGTAAACCGATTTGTACGTGCACCGAGACGTTCGTGAACCGAGGTTCCACTGTATAGGGTAAATAATACAGTGTATCGTTATTTGGAATACATGCATTTCATGTGTGTTCCATGTGTACAAAGATCTGGGTAAACGTAGGATGAAAGGAAATGAGAGAAATGCAAGAAATGCTGAACACATACCTAAAGGAGAAACTTTTTCCATGTTATACTAATAATGACACTCTTACCTGTACTCGGCTCTGTCTGCATTTTCAGTATCATTCACCATAACGCGGAGTACAGGCAAGATCTGGCATAGCGTTTTCAAATAATGACGGAATCGATCTCATTCAAGTGGTTACTGGAATATAAAATAAGCACTTTCACAAAGATATAACGAAACAAGTGTGCTTTGATTCAAGAATAAAACTGAATAACAAAAAATTAAAGTGACAACAAGATACTAAGAAGACATGATTCACCAGCATTTGTGTGTCTGGTTATACCCCTTCCGCTCTGTCTTTTACAGGTTGCAAAGTTTTACACAGGCTGTTACAGACTGAAATCAAAGGCTTCTTCTTTTTGAGCCACCGACTGCACGGCACTGTCGAATTGCTCGCATACTGAATTGACTTTAGTTGCAGGTGGAAGTACCATTTTACTTATGTTGCCAAGCAGAGTTTCATTGTTGTACATAGCAGTTTATTGTGGAAAATCTTTACCATACTGTTTGACCTCAGTGGAAGAGCAGACATTCATTCTTATAAATTAAATGATAAAAGGTGATTTATCCATTTCCTGCACAATTGGAGTCCGTTATAATATTGGCGAGTAGAGTTTGCTTTATATTTGCAAATGGTGTGAATACTTTAAACCTCACAACTGATTTTTTTTTAAGCAAATGATTGAGAGGTTTTTAGGTTGTTTCAATTGGTTTGGCAATAGTTGCACTGTTTTGTAGATCAGATAGGGAAAAAAATCTAAATAATGTAAATTTAGAATCTGAGACAATAAAATGTTAATGTAATTTTGGGGACTAAATACTTTTTCAATGCACTGTATATGCTGCATTTACAACTGTTACTAAATTAAAATATAATCTCTTTAAAGTGGGTTTCTCTTTTTATATTGGTGAATGTGGTTTGAAGTCTTTTGTTCAAGTTATACATTTTAATATTTTAAATATCATAGCAATACTAGTGTGTAGGTTCTTTGTTTGTGTTTTGGGTTTTCATATTTTCCAGTCATTTTTAATAGCAAGTGTGTGTGTAGTGTTTTAATTATAAGCTCATACATGCATTGTGCATTACACAAGCTTACAAATGTACTTTGTTATATCAGATAATTAGGATAACTTAAATATGTAAGTTCATACTTTTTTTCCCTTTCCATAGATTGGTGATTTTGGACTTGCCCGAGAATATGGTTCTCCTCTAAAACCTTACACTCCTGTGGTGGTTACTCTTTGGTACAGAGCTCCGGAATTGCTTCTGGGTGCCAAGGTTTGTTGCTAGTGGGATTTTTTTTTTTTATTTCATACATTTTAACATTTATGTAAATGTTTTAGACAAACAAAGAAGCCAATATATTGGTTAAATTGGGCAGTGGCACTAAATTAAGAGGATTTGCATATACTTCATAGCCTGTGTAATTCCTAAACAATGAACTGGAAAAAATAAAGATATGAACAAATATGTGGCAAACGAAGTTTAAGTAAAATAGTTAAGTCTTAAATTTATGAAGTATATTAACATATTATCATGGTTTAGAATCAATATTACAAAGAAAGAGCTTAGAGAAAATAGCTTAGTAACCCTTACAGATCTAATTAGACAGTATGCACAAATAATTAAAAAGGCAAATAGTATGTTGAATTGTATTGTACTGTGTGTGGAATACAAATCAAGAATAGTTATACTTAAGCTATATACCACACTGTGAGACCACATCTGGAGTACCCTTATACAGTTTTAGTATCTGGATTTCAGGAAGGACTTAACTCTGTCATTTTCCTATCTTTATCTGAAATGAGCATGAATATCCACAAATGCAAGGGAGTTGATCTGTTCACTCCCAGAATCATTTGTAGGAGATATATAATGTAGATATCACCACGAGGGGACGACCGCCCTGGTTGCTGTGGGGACCACGGTTACAGAGCTTTGAAGCTCAACCCTGTAAGGGCCCGTGGTCACCGCCAGGGGGCGCCCCAATGCCTGGAGAGCCCTGGACCTCAGCACTTCCGCCACTCCAGGAAGTGCTGGGAGGGAAGAGGAGCAGGGACACCCGGGGATGCAGCCGGCACTTCCGCCACACTGGGGCATGTCGGTAGAAGATTGCCGGAACACACCTGGAGCACATCCGGGGGACAATAAAAGGGGCCGCCTCCCTTCTTTCAGGGCTGGAGTCGGGTGGAAGAGGGCGAGGTCTGGGAGAGGAAAGAGGCGGCCTGAAGAGAGGAAAGGCAGTGTGTGTTGGCCTGGACTTGTGGGATGATTGGTGCTGCAGCACTGGGTTGTGCTTCACTTGAATTGTAAATAAACGTGTGTTGGACTTAAAACGATGTCCATCTGTCTCTGTCCAGGCTGCTTCCCACAATATATACACACATACATATAATCATGGCCGAAATTATCGGCACCCCTGGAATTTTCCCAGAAAATGCACCACTTCTCCCAGAAAATTGTTGCAATTACAAATGTTTTGGTATACACGTTTATTTCCTTTATGTGCATTGGAACAACACAAAAAACAGAGAAAAAAAGCCAAATGTGACATCATGTCACACAGGACTCCAAAAATGGGCTGGACAAAATTATTGGCACCTTTTGAAAATTGTGGGTAAATCGTTTTATTTCAAGCATATGATGCTCGTTTGAACTCACTTGTGGCAAGAAACAGGTGTTGGCAATATAGCAATTACACCTGAAGCCAGTTAAAATTGAGAAAAGTTGACTCAACTTTTCTGTTGTGTGTCTGAGTGTGCCACACTAAGCATGGGAAACAGAAAGAAGAGCAGAGAATTGTCTGAGGACTTGAGAACAAAAATTGTGGAAAAATGTCAACAATCTCAAGGCTACAAGTCCATCTCCAGAGATCTTCATGTTCTTTTGTCCACTGTGCGCAACATAATCAAGAAGTTCACAACACATCGCACTGTAGCTAATCTCCCTGGATGTGGATGGAAGAGAAAAAATTATAAAAGACTGCAACGAAGGATAGTCCGAATGGTGGATAAACAGCCCCAATCAACTTCAAAACATATTCAAGCTGTTCTACAGACTCAGGGTGCAACAGTATCAGCTCGAACTATCCGTCGACATCTGAACGAAATGAAACACTATGGCAGGAGAGCCAGGAGGACCCCACTGTTGACACAGAAACATAAAATAGCCAGACTGGTGTTTGCCAAAATGTACTTGAGGAAGCCAAAATCCTTCTGTGCGAACGTCTTATGGACGGATGAGACCAAGGTAGATCTTTTTGGTAAAGCTCATCATTCTACTGTTTACAGAAAATGGAATGAGGCCTACGAAGAAAAGAACACAGTACCTAAAGTCAAACATGGTGGAGGTTCTAAGATGTTTTGGGGATGTTTTGCATGAAATCTGAAGACTACCAAAAGATATTGGGGCGCAATGTAGGGCCCAGTGTCAGAAAGCTGGGTCTGCGTCAGAGGTCATGGGTGTTTCAGCAGGAAATTGACCCCAAACATACCTCTAAAAACACCCAGAAATGGTTGAAGACGAAGCGCTGGAGAGTTCTAAAGTGCCAGCAATGAGTCCGGATCTAAATCCGATTGAAAACTTATGGAGAGATCTCAAAATTGCTGTTGGGAGAAGGCGCCCTAAGAGAGAAATCTGAGAGAACTTGAGCAGTTTGCAAAAGAATGGTCAGAAATTCCAGTTGAGAGGTGTAACAAGCTTGTTGATGGTTAAAGGAAGCGCTTGATTTCAGTTATTTTTTCCAAAGGGTGCGCTACCAAATATTAAGTTGAGGGTGCCAATAATTTTGTCCAGCCCGGTTTTTGAGTTTTGTGTGAAATGATGTCAGATTTGGCTTTTTTTCTCTGTTTTTTGTGTTGTTCCAATGCACATAAAGGAAATAAACGTGTATACCAAAACATTTGTAATCGCAACAATTTTCTGGGAGAAATGGTGCATCTTCAGGGAAAATTCCAGGGGTGCTGATAATTTCGGCCATGACTGTATATATGCGTGTATATATTTTTAGGTCGTCCATGAAAATTATCTATCTGTAAAGCTAGTTATCTGGGGCATAAACATTTATTTTCACTTGAGAGTACTATATAGCATTAGATTAAGCACAAATAAGCATTGATAAAGTTAAAGGGATGTCTTGTGTTTTTAAAATGTCAGTGTTTTGTGTAGCTTTCTTAAGAATGCATTACTGAAGCGGTTTGCTTTGATGTACATATGATGATGTATTTTTTTTTTTTTAAGTAGTACTGTAATAAACTGTTCCAGGCTAATTTCTTTTTTTAACTTCAGCACTTTTTGTTGTTTTTTCCCAGTGCAAATGGTCCTGCACGGTTTCAGTTATGTTGTGGTGGCCAGGCTTATATGGTTATTATTCCATTTGCAGATGGCTACTCCAAGTAGGCCTTAATTGTGTTGGGGGTTGTTATTGGGTTAAAAGATGACTTTTTGCTTATAAATCTTCCAGGTACTATTTGTCATCATTTATCATTTCCATCAGTGTTGGACCTAATCACCTAATGTAGTGGTTCTTAAGCTTTTTTTCTTGCAAACCACAATTGCCACAGAGCATAATCCAGAGGATACATCCCCCTTGCAAAATTGTCACTGATAGTCAAAACAATCAGCAACAACCTAATCCACCTACCAGGGAGAAATATGGATGTCGCTGTCCAGGGTGATTGTTTTCCCCTTGCCTGCAGCGACCAATGATAAGGCATTCTGAAAGCTGTTCTCAACCCTTTCTTGTTCAGTACTATTGTAACTTGCAATATGTCTGTATATATCACGACTCATAGTTTAAGAAACACTGGCATAAAGCATTAGCTGAAATGAGCATTCAGACCATGACAGAGTTGCTACTTTGTTTTTGGACTAATCACTTCATGAAAATTACCTGTTTCTGGTTGTCCTTCTTTGTTTCTTTTGCTTATTGTCTTTTTGTAACAAACTCCTATATGTCATCGATGTGGCCTTTTCCATTACATAAGTTTTTGTTGTCTGTCACTGGACACTGAAAAGGCATTAGAGTGACATTTGTTTAAAAGGTTTTTGGACAGGATGGGCTTAGATATGAGCAGCACTGCTTATGAATTCAGGGATCTCTTGTTCCTTTCTCATTAAGATGGTGTTCTGGCCCGACTGTCCTGTCTTCCCTTTTCTCTAATTTTTCATTGGAGTTGCTGGCTAGATGCATATGCCAAGGCTGCTCACCTTTATCCCACTATGTATAGTCATATGAAAAAGTAAGTACACCCCATTCAATGTCAAGTCATATCAAGAATGGCCAGGAGTCTCCCCAAACCTTAATCCCATTGAGAACTTGTGGTTAATCCTCAAGAGGCGGGTGAACAAAAAAAAAAACCTATGAACTCTGACAAACACCAAGCATTGATTATGCAAGAATGGACTGCTATCAGTCAGGATTTGGCCCAGAAGTTGATTGACAGCATGCCAGGGTAAATTGCAGAGGTCTTGAAAAAGAAGGGAAACACTGAAAATAGTGACTCTTTGCATAAGCGTAATGTAATTGTAAAAAAAAACCCTTTGAAACTTATGAAATGCTTGTAATTCTATTTCAGTATACCATAGAAACATCTGACAAAAGATCTAAAAACACTAAAGCAGCAAACTTTGTGAAAATCAATACACCCCAACAATTATCACTGTCTCAAATGCCTAAAATTAGAATTGGGTTCACCAGATGAGGTAGAGAGGCATAAAACATTGTTAGAGGGGATTTTGTCTGAACCTGTCTTATTTAAGCCTCAGACATTTAGTGTGGTTTGCTGTTTATTGTTGAAGTATGTGTTGTCACCATACCTAAATCAAAAGAGGCTTTCAGAAAGAGCTTCATAGATGCACTTAAGTCTGGGAAGGAATTTTAAAACTTGACCGAACAATTGGAAATTGTTCCACTGTCCGGAAGATCATCTTCAAGTGGAGAGGATTTCAAACAAATGCAGCTTGTCCAGGCCAAGCCAACCCAGCAACTCCAGTTTGAGAGCAGAAATGATGCAGAAAGAAGTCTTAAGAACTCCAGGAATTCATCACAGGACCTACAGGTAGCTTATGCTGCTTTTGATGTCAACGTTCATGAGTTTACCATTAGAAAGTGGTTGCACAAGTTAAATATACATGGGTGTTTTGCCAGAAGAAAACTTTTGCTGTCTGGAAAGAACATCGGGGCAAGACTAAAGTTTGACAATGAACACTTAGGCAAAGACCAAAATGTCTGAATGAATGAGCTTTGGACAGATGAAGCAAAGATGAGTTATTTGGCCACAATATCCGAAGACATGTTTGGAGAAACCAAAGAAAGCGTTTGACCAGAAGAACCTAATACAAACTGTAAAGCATGGTGGTGGAAATGTGGCATTTGTATTGCAGCATCAGGACCTGTTCAGCTTACAATTCAAGAAACCACTGTGAATTTTTTTCAAAGAGTGATTGAGAATAATGTGAGACTATCTGTCAGGAAATTGAAGCTTAACGGAAAGTGGACCTTGCAACACAACAGTGACCCTAAACTTACCATCAGATTTACCATGGAATGGCTAAAAAGAAAGAAATGAAGTGTCAAAGCTTGAATCTGAATTCCACTGAGATGCTAGGAGGAGATATAAAACAGGTTGTACATGCAAGACACCCCTCCAACATCACACAGCTGAAAGAATTCTGCATTTAAACGATGAGGAAAGACTGTAAACAGTTACAGGAAACCCCTACTATGAGAGCTGAAAGTGTACTTGCTTTTTCAGCAAATGGAAATGGCATATCTACAGTATATTTTTTTATTTTTTTTATTGAATAAATAATTAAAAGTCAAATTTTCATTTTTCTCTCAGTTACATTACAAAGATGTAAAGATGCTGTGTAAATGAAGATCAAATCTCAAACATGTCCACATGTCAAAAATGGGGGGAAAAATATTTCATGGGTGCATTTATTTTTTCACATGACATTACTGCCAACTGCAGAATCTCTTTATTTTGATATTTTGTTAATGCTCCATTGGACATAATGCATCTTTTCAATTACATTAAAACATCAGGTAAAAACAAATATTTGGCTAAAAATATCCTCATTACTATTCAACTCCTCAGCCTGGTCTTCCAATTTAGGCACTATGGTTTCTAATACCAACCAATTCAAGCACCTGGGCATTGATATCCTCCTTCATAACAGGCATCATCCATCCATCCATTTTCCAACCCTCTGAATCCGAACACAGGGTCACGGGGGTCTGCTGGAGCCAATCCCAGCCAACACTGGGCACAAGGCAGGGAACCAATCCCGGGCAGGGTGCCAACCCACTGCAGTAACAGGCATCAACACTTCATATTTCCATTATGCCATTGTGGGCATTGCAATGTTGATTCTGTCAACTGTGATCCCAATCCTGTCCTCCTCTTTAATAGTTAAAGGTTGCTCTACTAGTCCATTTATCATACTGCCTTTAGTAGGTACTTTTTAATCTTTATTATTATCCACCTTGTTTGTTATATTTTGTCCTTCCTCATAAGCAGGTCCTTTAAGTCTGGCAAAACACAGTCTAAGTTCTGCTAAAGAATATAACTGTAAAAACAGATAAAACACTAATATACCATCATGGATGTTTCTGCTGATAAATTGTACACTTGTTTCTTTAATGTCTAAAAGTTACAAGATAAATGAGAATTTCCCACAAAAATAGCCATATTTTTTTACATTTAACATTTTATAACTGGGAAGATTTATTTATTTTTGAAGGGTGCTGTACATTATAATGCAAGGTATTTGTTGTTAAGGTTCCTGCTGCCTGCTAGTGATAATCACAAGAAATTACCCCTTTTTATGATATATACAGTTGTGGTGTAAAGTTTCATAACTGACATGTATGCAAGAACAATATTGGGCTTTCAGTGATTTCTACAGCTGTTCTTCATTTGTGGCAGAATGTTTGAACAACATGCATCCTCATTAGAAAGAAAAATAAGAAATTTAGTGTACAAGTTTTACTTAATTGTGGGTTTTATGAAACCATCACAGGGTCAAAATTATACATAAAAAAAAATATATGTACATGCCACATACTTTTTATTTGCTTAAATATCCCTTAGTGTGTTTCACCTTGATTGGACTTTTCTGGTAGCCATCAACCAGCTTCTGGAAGAATTCTGGTTTGATATTTGACCACTCCCTGTGGCAGAATTAGTAGAGTTTAACAACATTTTTTGATTTCCTGGCATGGACTTGACTTAAGTACAGTTGACATATTTTCAGTAGGGTTGAGGTCAGAACTTTCAGAAGGCCATTCCAAGCACTTAATGTTAGCTTGATTTAGACATTCCCTAACCAGCTTTAATGTGTATTCATTGTCCTGTAGCAGCAGCCAGTTGTGTCCAAGTTGCAACCTTCTAGCTGATGGTCTAAGGTCTATGTGCAATGAACCAGTTCCACTGGCAGCAAAACAGACCCCAGGTAATGATGCTACCACCGCCATGCTTGAATGCCTCACCTCTTCTCTTCTAAACTATACCTCTGGTTGTTTTGACCAGTCAACTCTATATTTTTTTCATCTGACAATAAACGTTCCCTCCAGAAGTGTTTTATTTATTTTTTTGGGTTTGGTCCATGTGACCAGCATCAAATGTTACCCAAGCTTGGATGTGTTGTTTTATAAGCAGGGTCTTCTTTCTTTGACAGCAGCCTTCTCAGCCCATGGCAATGTAAAATTTATTTGAATGTGGACAGTGATACTGATGTTCTAGCAGCTTCCAGTTATTGGCAGACCTGTTTCTTGGTGGTTTTTGGATTGTTTGGGTCTGTTTGGGTCTTCTTCCAGAACTTGTCAAAGTGACTACAGCTAGAAATAACTTGAACTTATTAACAGTTGTTTGAACTGATGATCTTAGAATCTGAAGTATTTTAGAAATGACTGCAAGAGACATCCATGACATGTTAAATGTCTACAACCCCCTCTCATGTGGCTGCATTAAGCTCCTTGGACTAGCCTATTGTGATGTGTGTTAGTCAATCCAATGAGTGCTGTCAAATACACCCAGTATGGCAATGCAGAGAAGCTGCCAGCTATAGTCAATCATGACCACTAATGGGCAGTATAAGTAAGCGCATATATTTTTGACCATATATATACAGTAGTGTGCAAAAGTTTTAGGCAGGTGTGAAAAAATGCTGTAAACAAAGAATGCTTTCAAAAATGGAAGTGTTAATCATTTATTTTCATCAATCAACAAAATGCAGTGAATGAACAAAAGAGAAATCTAAATCAAATCAATATTTGGTGTGACCACCCTTTGCCTTCGAAACAGCATCAATTCTTCTAGGTACACTTGCACACAGTTTTTGAAGGAACTTGGCTGGTAGGTTGTTCCAAACATCTTGGAGAACTAACCACAGATCTTCTGTGGATGTAGGCTTCCTCACATCCTTCTGTCTCTTCATGTAATCCCAGACACACTCGATGTTGAGATCAGGGCTCTGTGGGGGCCATGCCATCACTTCCAGGACTTCTTGTTCTTCTTTATGCCGAAGATAGTTCTTAATGACTTTGGCTGTATGTTTGGGGTCGTTGTCCTGCTGCAGAATAAATTTGGGGCCAATCATTTGCCTCCCTGATGGTATTGCATGATGGATAAGTATTTGCCTGTATTTCTCAGCATTAAGAACACCATTAATCCTGACCAAATCTCCAACTCCATTTGCAGAAATGCAGCCCCAAACGTTCAAGGAACCTCCACCATGCTTCACTGTTGCCTGCAGACACTCATTATTGTACCGCTGTCCAGCCTTTCGATGAACAAACTGCCTTCTGCTATAGACAAATATTTCAAATTTTGACTCATCAGTCCAGAGCACCTGCTGCCATTTTTCTGCACCCCAGTTCCTATGTTTTCATGCATACTTGAGTCGCTTGGCCTTGTTTCCACATCGGAGGTATGGCTTTTTGGCTGCAACTCTTCCATGAAGACCACTTCTGGCCAGACTTCTCCGAACAGTAGATGGGTGTACCTGGGTCCCACTGGTTTCTGCCAGTTCTGAGCTGATGGCACTGCTGGACATCTTCTGATTTCGAAGGGTAATAAGCTTGATGTGTCTTTCATCTGCTGCACTAAGTTTCCTTGGCCGACCACTGCGTCTACAATCCTCAACGTTGCCCGTTTCTTTGTGCTTCTTCAAAAGAGCTTGAACAGCACATCTTGAAACCCCAGTCTGTTTTGAAATCTCTGTCTGGGAGAGACCTTGCTGATGCAGTATAACTACCTTGTGTCTTGTTGCTGTGCTCAATCTTGCCATGACATGAAACGGTCTTCCACAACCTCACCTTGCTAGCAGAGTTTGGCTGTTCCTCACCCAGTTTTAAGCCTCCTACACAGCTGTTTCTGTTTCAGTTAATGACTGTGTTTCAACCTACGTATGACATTGATGATCATTAGCACCTGTTTGGTATAATTGGTTGATCATACACCTGACTAGAATCCTACAGAATCCCTGACTTTGTGCAAGTGTACCTATAAGAATTGATGCTGGTTTGAAGGCAAAAGGTAGTAACACCAAATATAGATTTCATTTAGATTTTTCTTTTGTTCGCTCACTTTGCATTTTGTAAATTGATAACAATAAACAATCATTATTTATATTTTTGAAAGCATTCTTTGTTTACAGCATTTTTTCACACCTGCCTAAAACTTTTGCACAATACTGTGTATGTATGTATGTATGTATGTGTATATATATATATATAAATTTAATTTTGATTCTATGATGGTTTCAGAAATTCTGCCACCGAAAAAGAACGATTGTAGAAGTCATTGAAAGCCCCATACTGGCCTGACATACATGTTCATTATTATTGTATGTAACATTTTCAGCACAGTTGTAGCCTGAATTTAGCTGTAGCTCCACAAAGCAAAGACAACAGCTTTAAAGAACAAATGAACTTTTTTGAAAAACTTCTCCAAGAAGCAGTTCAACATGGCTCAATGGTGTCTAGAAAACAAATTTTGTGTTGTTTTAGACAGTAAGATTTATTTTAAAAAAAAAACACTATAATTAAACGTACATGTTTCTTGTTATTGGCTAAGTGTATGGCAGGTGGAACGTGGTAGTTTACTACATGTCACACATTAGTTATCTGAGAAAATATATATACATTGGAGAATGGCTGGTGAGAATCCCCCTAAAAGGACTGTGCACAATTAAGTGCCGCATGTGTGGAGTCACAATTAATTTTGCAAGAAGAAAAACAAAAGGTGAATCCTATTTATGTCTCCTTGAGGAGTTGCACATCTGTCTTGACCAATCCAAGCCCTCGGATATTGACATGCTCAAATTTAAGTACCAAAAATAGTAATGCTGTCCTCCATTGGTTGAAAAAAAATCTTTATAAAAAAAAATTTCATTTATGAGCCAAAGATAATTTATTTGACCGAAATTAAAAATATTAGAAATTAAAAACACATTTTCATGTACAAATCTTTAAATATTTTAGATGGAAATTGAGTTTGCATTATGAGTTAAATAAAAAATGAATTACATAACAGTAGAATACACATTGAACTCTACATTGCATCTAAGTTACTTCCGATACTTACAACTTTATTAAATTTAGGAATTCAATGTGAAAACAAAGTACATCATTTTGTTTAATAATTGAAAGATTATTTCTAACTTTTTTCAGTATTTTAGCCTGAAAATAGTTGTTAACTGACAGATTAAAAGCAGCTGTTTATAGTACTTTTATATACTTTATTTAAAACTACAGAGAAAAAAAATGATGATAATCTGTGTCTACTTGATGCTATTAATTATTGTTTATTATGACAAATTATATCCGTCATATGGAGGATGTTGCCAGAATAAACGAGCATTGCGGAGTAGATAGAAACATAGAACTGTGTTTGTCCCCAGAAAGAAATTTGCCCTTTTTACAGAAGTTTAAACCAATCAGTCAATTAATACATAAATAGATAAGTAAATAAATAGAAATATATATACCCACACTATGTTCTAAACACACACCAGAATGACTGAAAAGGAAGAAAATTAAAAAGAAAACTTCTGACTTTGCTTTCACAGTCACGGGGGTGGCATTATGCAGACATATTGCTGTTTGTATAAAGGAATCTCCGTAGTGTTCCTTGACGCACTTCTGCTGAATATTTCACTGGATGAAAGTACTCATTGTTAGTGTGTCAAAGAGGGGATGAGCATCATTGTTCACAGTGCTACTCCATTTTAATAATAATACTATATACCGTCAAGTCAAGTACAATAAAGCAGCCTTAATAGAAAGAAGTACAATTATTTGAAAATTATTTTGATCAGCATAGAATGATTCTCTTGCTTCTGGGAAACTTTAACTGTACTTATGATTAGACGTACTGAATGGATAAGTGTGTAATTTTCCCCCAATTTTTACTAATCCAACTTCTTTTCTGAACAGGAATATAAAACAGCAATCGATATGTGGTCTGTTGGATGTATATTTGGTGAACTGATAACACAAAAGCCTCTCTTCCCTGGAAAATCTGAAATTGACCAAATTAACAAGATATTCAAGGTAAATAATCTGATCTTCTGATAGCTTTTTGTGTTTTTGGTTACATGCCAGGAATGTTCAAAACAGCAGAAAATATAGAAATTTCAACCAAATAACATTTTAGCCATAGTTGTCCCCTTGGTTTTGCAGTGTCCATCCCTTTGTTTATGTTGAATTTTTTTTTCAGGCCCCATTGCAGTCCTGATTTTGTGAGGCTTGTTGCTTTTGCTTTGCTGTACACACCATTTTCAAAGTGGAGACTGTAACAAAATCTCCTAAACTTTTCTTGGAATGAGAAATATGGTCCATGTTAACTCAGAATTTTAATAATTTGCTTTTAGTTGCTAACAGTGCAAGTTCAAGATACTGTATGTATTACCACGAATGTTTGGGTGCTGGGTACAATTTGGGACACAGGGTGCTGATAATCTTAACATTTGGTATTTAGGGTGATGTCAGACAGTTGCCTTATCACTTTGATAAAATTAACACTACTGTTGGTTGGGCTTCTCCTGCCTGTATAAGAGGCAGTGGGGTTTGGGGCCAAATAAGAAATCGCTAAGTAAGCAGTCCTTACAATTTATGGGTTTATGATTTACAAACCTGCCTATTTGCAGATTTGTCTTCAATAATTAAGTGAAAGTTATTTTGAGTTTTGTGGCCTACTTCATTAAACCACAAATGTGCTTAGGTTAGAAAATGTAAAGAAAACTAAAGAGGTCTAGTAAGTGATGAATGTATAAAATATTTGTAAAATTAATAATTTTTGTCATTATCATTAATATACAAACAAATTTACTATGTTATATTTTGTAAAAAGTTACAGTTCACTGTGAATTGTGAAACTACGTGCTTTGTCTGGGAGGGCGCTATGCATCTTTGTGTTGGTTATACGTGATCGACCGTAAACGTTGTACATGTGTTGCCCGTCTTTCTCTCTGTCATTTTCTTTCTCTCTCTCTGTCATCCTACGCTGTTGAAAATATTCACAAGGGCCAGCTGTATGTTAAAGTTGATACAAATACTCCCATGGTCCTATTCTTACATATGTCACCAGCACTAAATTTACTTGGTATTTTTGGCATGTAAAAATGCCTGTAATGTTACTAGATGCTGTGTTGTCCATACTGCAGGACTCTCACAAATATCGACGGGCATGGTGAAATATGCAGAACTTTTAAAGCTGCGAATCTCAGACATTAAGCCTCCTTCAAGTAAACTAACTTAAGTTTCTTTCATTGTGAATGTGCTGTTGATTAAATTCTGCTTCTAGAAACAATATATTGAGGTTTATGAAAGCAATAATGTTTTCAGGTAGCACCTTTAGTTTGCTCCAGTGCAGCTTGTACTCTGAGCTGTTCTTGCATAGATCAGGTGAAGAATGATAAATACTCTGCACTTAATTATTTTGAACAGATTAGTCCAGATTAATCACTATATCACAAAAAAGTAAGATTAATTGTGCAAATATATTTTTTTTAATTTTGTTTTTGGGTATAAATTCAAGCACTGTCATCTGAAAATAATGGGGGCGCATTTTTTTTCCCCCCCATCATTACTGTTTCCATTTATTTGCTTATATATTCTTCCAGGATCTTGGTTCTCCTAGTGAAAAGATTTGGCCTGGATACAATGAGATGCCCGCAGTCAAGAAAATGACCTTTGCAGAGCATCCGTACAACAATCTCCGGAAGAGATTTGGAGCTTTACTTTCTGACCAAGGATTTGACCTAATGAACAAGTAAGGTTTGAGAGAAATGTACATTAAATATTGGATGCTGTGTTATTTATTATAACCTGAAACAAACATAAAAGAGCATGTATGATATGTGTCAATATTATGCAGCTTAAATACCCTAGGTTCTCGTCTATAAGCCGGACTCGTGTATAAGCCGGAGACCAAAAATCATACGAATTTTTAAAATAAAATCTTATCATAGATAAGCCGGACTCATGGATAAGCCGAACATACTATAACCTATAACTAATAGAAGAGAGGGAGGTCAGTGGGCTCACTCGCACCCATTTAATTTCTTTAAGGGGGGAGAGAGTGTGAGATATTGGCGTCTCTCTCACTCCCCGCATGGCGCGGCTGGAGCGCGTTCTTTCTGCTCTGGGCGTCGCCGAGTCAACACGCGCGCGTAGCAGTCATTTAAATTGTGATTTTATATGTAAGCATATTTAAATATATATCGCGGATTTTTTGCTGGTTCGCGGATTTCTGCGGACAATGGGTCTTTTAATTTCTGGTACATACTTCCTCAGTTGGTTTGCCCAGTTGATTTCATACAAGGGACGCTATTGGCAGATGGCTGAGAAGCTAGATTGCTTACTTTTCTCTCTCTCTTGCGCTGACTATCTGTGATCCTGACGTAGGGGGATTGAGCAGGGGGGCTGTTCGCACACCTAGACGATACGGACGCTCGTCTAAAAATGCTGAAAGATTATCTTCACGTTGCTATCTTTTGTAAAGCTGATTCCTGAAACGACATGCTGCACAGTGCTTCGCATACTGAAAAGCCCGAAGGGCACGTATTGTTTTTTGACTGAAAAACAAACTCTGTCTCTCTCTCTCTCTCTCTCTCTCCCCCCCTGCTCCTGACGGAGGGGGTGTGAGCTGCCGCCTTCAACAGCTTTGTGCCGCGGTGCTTCGCATACCTAAAAGCCAAACAGCCCTATTGATTTGTTTGCTAGAGATTGTTTTCTCTATCTATGTGACATTCTGTGCTCCTGACACGCACTCCTTTGAAGAGGAAGATATGTTTGCATTCTTTTAATTGTGAGACAGAACTGTCATCTCTGTCTTGTCATGGAGCACAGTTTAAACTTTTGAAAAAGAGACAAATGTTTGTTTGCAGTGTTTGAATAACGTTCCTGTCTCTCTACAACCTCCTGTGTTTCTGCGCAAATCTGTGACCCAAGCATGACAATATAAAAATAACCGTATAAACATATGGTTTCTACTTCGCGGATTTTCTTATTTCGCGGGTGGCTCTGGAACGCAACCCCCGCGATGGAGGAGGGATTACTGTATAAGCCGATATTCTATTTTTTCATTTTCACAACTTTTTTCCTTAGATAAGCCGTGGCTTATAGACAAGAACTTAGGGTAATAAACTTTCTTACATGACTTCAGGTTGCTAACAATAGTCCCAATTTAAGGGCACACATAAACTTTATGCTTTGCTTAGCTAATTACAGAGACCAGAGCCTTCATGAATCAAATTAAATTTTTAATTTCTTTTGGGCTTGAGCTTTGCTTGCTAATACCAAGTCAAATTTCTGATTTAGCAATTTAACTTCACAGATTTGCATTATACAACGGGCCTTGGTTTTCTGCGACTATGACATTGTCTTTTCTGAAGCAGTTTACTAAACAAATGTAATCTTGGTGTTATCACAAATATGAATTATGTGCTGTGCTTTTTTTTTTTTTTGGTTTGTTATGAATTGAAATCTTGTTATATTTATTTTTTGAGATATAACACAACAGTGCAGACTTCTGGTTTGTTTTCAGAGACACTTTGCTAAAGCTGTAAAAATTCTACTGTTTACTTTGACACGCAAAACATTGATTGCACAAGAGGCATTGACAAGCAGCCTGATGGTGCTTGGACATGAGTAGCCTAAATGTGTAATGCAAAAGAGATCTGCAGAAACACAAATGGACATGTAAGCAGAAGATACTGAAAGTGGCATTTCAACAGCAGATGCACCACAAATGCATCCTTATCTGATGAGAGACAATGCAACAGCGCCTCGCATCTACTTGAGGTCATCAGCTATATAGACATACAGTTTGGTGGCAACTCAGCGAAAAGACAATTCGGCAAAGAAACAATTCGGCGACATCCTTTACCAGTTGGGTAATAGTTAGGTTCAAAGAGATTTTTTAATTATATCTAAATGACGTGATTTAAAATGTTGGAAATAAATTTATATAATTGACGAATGAACTTTATTCTGCAGATGGAACAACCTCTATCTTACATTATCTTCTGCAACCGAAATTTCTAATCCTTTATATAAATTGTCCATCCTTTATCCAACCCGCTATATTCTAACTACAGGGTCACGGGGGTCTGCTGGAGCCAATCCCAGCCAACACAGGGCACAAGGCAGGAAACAAACCCCGGGTAGGGTGCCAGCCCACCAAAGGGTGCGCGCACACACACACACACACACCAAGCACACACTAAGCACACACTAGGGACAATTTAGGATTGCCAATACACCTAACCTGCATGTCTTTGGACTGTGGGAGGAAACCGGAGTTCCCGGAGGAAACCCATGCAGACATGGGGAGAACATGCAAACTCCACACAGGGAGAACCTGGGAAGCAAACCCAGGTCTCCTTACTGCGAGGCAGCAGCACTACCCACTGCACCACCGTGCTACCCTATATACAGTGCATCCGGAAAGTATTCACAGCGCATCACTTTTTCCACATTTTGTTATGTTACAGTCTTATTCCAAAATGGATTAAATTCATTTTTTTCCTCACAATTCTACACACAACACCCCATAATGACAACATGAAAAAAGTTTACTTGAGTTTTTTGCAAATTTATTAAAAATAAAAAAATTGAGAAAGCACATGTACATAAGTATTCACAGCCTTTGCCATGAAGCTCGAAATTGAGCTGAGGTGCATCCTGTTTGCCCTGATCATCCTTGAGATGTTTCTGCAGCTTAATTGGAGTTCACCTGTGGTAAATTCAGTTGATTGGACATGATTTGGAAAAGCACACACCTGTCTATATAAGGTCCCACAGTTGACAGTTCATGTCAGAGCACAAACCAAGCATGAAGTCAAAGGAATTGTCTGTAGACCTCCAAGACAGGATTGTCTCGAGGCACAAATCTGGGGAAGGTTACAGAAAAATTTCTGCTGCTTTGAAGGTCCCAGTGAGCACCGTGGCCTCCATCATCCGTAAGTGGAAGAAGTTCGAAACCACTAGGACTCTTCCTAGAGCTGGCCGGCCATCTAAACTGGGCGATCGGGGGAGAAGGGCCTTAGTCAGGGAGGTGACCAAGAATCCAATGGTCACTCTGTCAGAGCTGCAGAGGTCCTCTGTGGAGAGGGGAGAACCTTCCAGAAGGACAACCATCTCTGCAGCAATCCACCAATCAGTCCTGTATGGTAGAGTGGCCAGACGGAAGCCACTCCTTAGTAAAAGGCACATGGCAGCCCACCTGGAGTTTGCCAAAAGGCACCTGAAGGACTCTCAGACCATGAGAAAGAAAATTGTCTGGTCTGATGAGACAAAGATTGAACTCTTTGGTGTGAATGCCAGGCGTCACATTTGGAGGAAACCAGGTAACGCTCATCACCAGGCCAATACCATCCCTACAGTGAAGAATGGTGGTGGTAGCATCATGCTGTGGGGATGGTTTTCAGCGGCAGGGACTGGGAGACTAGTCAGGATAAAGGGAAAGATGACTGCAGCAATGTACATTTAAATATCATTAAAAAATCTCTTTGAACCTAACAGGTAAAGGATGTTGCCGAGTTGTCTGTCGCCCAGTTGCCCCTGAACGTAGACATACATAGTAAATGCTTTCTCTATACATTTGTGCCCCCATGTCCCCCTGCACTGTGCCCAAAATTCATTGAGACCATACTCGGTTTTATAGTCGTGAAAATCATCTTTGAAAATACCTGTTCACAGAAAGTGTGGCAAAAATGCAAGCATTGTATTTGTTTGTAATTTTTATTTTTTCCAAATGCTAACGTGTATAAACAAAATACTGTTTCCCTCGCTCTCTGGCATTTAGAGGAGCAGAAAGCACAGCAAAAAAAAAGATTGGTTAGGATTTGAAAATGAGATGGGTCGAAAGCTGTCCTGTTATTTAGAATAGCTGAGCTGTTACAAACTAAAAATTTATTTTTTCACCTTCAAGTTATATCATAAATCAAACCAAATCAAATTTGATCACATATAAATGCAAAGAATTATTATTATTATTATTCAGTTACGCAGAGTACAGTATGTAGTGAAATGCGTAATTTATGAACTCCAAGACTGCATTAGAAAGAATGTAAAAAAAAGTGAACAGTAAATACTCTGTAAATATTTATATAATGAAAGCAGCACTGTGCATTAAATTATTATTGTAAAAATGTATATAAATATATTAAAACAAAAATGTACAATATAAGCATACATACACTTTTTCCTAAATAAAAAATGACGCACCAGAATCCAAGGAAAAGTGAACGTTTTGGAAGTGTGCAAAGGATAAAACAAATGGTGTGACAGCTCAGTCATTGTTAAGTGTGTTGACCCTGTGTTCTTGACAATGGTGCATCATGTGGCCCTCGGCACAGTCTTCATTTAGGATTTGGATGGATTGTGGAGAGATGCTCCTCCTCAGTCTTCAGGCAGAGGTAGTGTTTCCCTGACAGTAGCACAGAGAAGAGGAAAGGCTGATATCAGTCATAATTTAGTTTGTCCTGGTCCAACACTTCTTGATGCAGATGTCCTGGAAGTTAAGAGTGCCACACCTAGTCATGCATTAGCTGACTGCCCCAGTCTCTGCAGAGCCTTGCGGCTGTCAACTGTTCGCTGTTTGTTATGCCACTAATAAAGGCATCATGTCCGCTACAGGAGAGCAGTGGCATAAATAAGACAAAATGTTCTGTTTGTGAAGCCTAGAAACACTTGGTGAACATAATAAGTGTATTAGTGTTCACATTAGAGTTGAAAGTCAAAGTTATTATATATTACTGCCATTTCTCTCAATCAGTACCACTGGTTCGTGATCACCCCTCATATAATGGCTGAAGATCAGATTCCAGCTGTTGTATGTCATCTGCATTCTGGATGGATCGATTCATAGGCACCCACTGAATATTTTAATTGAATTCAAAACATCCGAAGTAGCATTTGTGACAACATAACCTCACTACGACGGACCACGTTCCACCAGGGATTCAGAAAAGAGAAAGAAAATGGGGCTTTGTAATAGCTAATGAAAACAGTTGCTCCTGTTAATCTAAAATACAAGAGCATTACATACTAAACTGTGAAGGACTGGTAGGTAGGGTGGGTGTTCCTGGGTACCCTCCACATGGAGTTTGCATGTTCGCTCCACGTCCGGATGGGTTTCCATATGGAAATTATGTGAACTGGTGATGCTAAATTTGAGTGTGTGTGTGTGTGTGTTCACCCCACCATGGCCTGGCACACTGTCCAGGGATTGGGCCTGATGCCTGATGGTGTTGTCTCCAGCTTCCCTGTGACCCTGCTCTGGATAAGTAGGTTTGGAATATGTATGGTAGGTTGATCATTCCAGAATTTGTATGTCCCATATCTATATAGGCTCTGTCTCGTGCATTACTTTTATATTTATAAAGCACTTAGTTACATCAATAAGAGAAACCTTAAGGCAAAAAAACTTTTGATTATTAACACTTTTGTCCATTTATGGAAATTGTTAATAAATAAAAAATATTGAGGGAAAAAACAAAAATAATCGACTCATGTTTGGTTTAAGAGCAGGATGATTATGTGGCCAGTCAATCTATCTGTTGCAGTCATTTTAACTTGTAGTGTCACCTTTTAGAATAAAGGAGCTCACATGATGGACAGATTCCTTGCCTTTTCATACAGCACCCATTTTGCATTCACCTTCTGATGGTAATAAACATTGCTAGAGTTGTGCGCCCAGCCACCCATCCATTGCACAACCAATTTGTCCAGTTGAGGATCATTAGGAGTGTGTTGATGGGGGACCATCTTTGCATGTGCTAATCTACAACAGTGAGCTGCTCAATATTTTCATTGCAAAATCCTCAACATTCTGTTAGCATCTCAGATTTAGGGAAAGTCCCTAATAACAGGCAATGTGTTAGCTGAACACTGATTACTGATTTGACGGAGTTTCAGTAATTACGTAAACACCACACTTGTGTCATTCATTACATTAAATATTAAAATGCACCAAACATGGAGAATGCAAACTACACATCGGGATGGATGGTTATGAGTAGTTATTGCTGTCCAATTCTGAGAAAAAGTCTGGATTGTTAAACAGACATGAGCAATAGTAGAGTGATTAGCTATTTGAAGTGGCTTGAATACAGAACAACGGCAGTTTTACTCGAGTTTTGACATGGTAATATTTAATTGTCCATCCATCCATCCAGTATCCAACCCGCTATATCCTAACTACAGGGTCACGGGGGTCTGCTGGAGCCAATCCCAGCCAACACGGCGCAAGGCAGGAAACAAACCCCAGGCAAGGCGCCAGCCCACCGCAGTATTTATAATTGTCAAGTTTGACTTAATGAAAGAGTTTGTGACATTTAAAATTTGACTTGTCTGTTAAATATTAAGCATCCCAAACCTGAATAAGAGAAGCAGCTTTAAAGAATTTTTGTGAATGAAAATATCTTAAATAATCTTGATTTTTGACTAATTCATATGGCAGTGACATAGTAGTGATTGAATTTGTTAGTGTTACTTTGGTGCCGTGCTTATTGTTTGATTAATACACAGAAACTGTCAGTGGATACATTTAATACGAGTGTGTGATTAGATAAATCAGGTAGTCCACAAACATCATAGCACTGTTTGGAAACACTTGCTCTCCGGCCACACTTGAAATTTAACCTGCAGACTGTTTGTTTTCTGTAAGTCAGAAGTATGACATTTTAGAGTTTTAAGTTTTTATTAATTTCAAACCACAGTAATGCTTATGCATTGAAAAAATAATTCATTCAAAAAAACAATAGATCTGTAAAAGAAAACCGAACACAACAACCTGCAAACACTATAATACTTTTTTCGAAAACAATATATTTTGAGTAAGGAAATAGTGCCTTTAATAAGAGTGCTCATTATGGCACAATTTAAAACATGTTGGACTTTTACATGTGCTGGTTTGGCCATAGTGTCCTGATGTCATTTGCTCCAAGACGTACTTCACCTGAGAATTCCTGCATGTTGTGGGCTCCAGGTTTTGGTTTGTGCCTCTTCATTTGTCGTCCATTGCTTGTAAGCTTGTATGCCCCGGGGAAGACCCAGGACACGCTGGAGGGACTATGTCTCCCGGCTGGCCTGGGAACGCCTCGGGATTCCCCCGGAAGAGCTAGAAGAAGTGGCCGGGGAGAGGGAAGTCTGGGCATCTCTGCTCAAGCTGCTGCCCCCGCGACCCGACCTCGGATAAGCGGAAGAGGATGGATGGATGGATGCTTGTATGCTGTATATCAGGTGGGGAGTGTTATCATCGGGTCAGTCAGTAAGATGATTTCACTTGGTGATCCTGGGCAGTGTGACATTTCTAGCAGTTTCATTTAAGCTTCAGATAATTCAACTGCTTTCTATAAAATGTTGTTGTGTTTTGTTTTTTTTTTTCCCCCCGGGGATGCCAGATTCCTCACTTATTGTCCTGCCAAACGAATCAATGCAGAGGAAGGGCTGAAACATGAATATTTTCGTGAGACACCTCAACCCCTCGATCCTTCTATGTTTCCAACTTGGCCTGCCAAGAGTGAACAGCAGAGAGTAAAAAGAGGAACCAGCCCGCGCCCACCTGAAGGTGGTCTTGGGTATAGTCAGCTGGTAAGAGATCTCTGTGAAATCTTAAGCATGAGTTACCTAATGGAATTCCTTATCAAAAGCTTTTTGTTCTTTCAGTAAAATTTGAAGGTTTTCTTTCTAAACTGCTTAGTAAACTACATTTCTTGGCCAGCCCAACAGTTAAATTGGTTTTAATTTTTTCACAGGGAGACGACGATTTGAGGGACACAGGCTTCCATCTAACAACAACAAACCAGGGTGCTTCTGCAGCAGGTCCCGGCTTCAGCCTCAAGTTCTGATTATATCAGGCAGACTAGAAACATTGCTATAGACAATGGGAACGTTGATGATTTCTTGACCTAATTTATACTACAGTGGCTCACGGCTACAGTTGGACTTTTGTTTTCATTCATACTGCTTACAAGTATGTGGACAGTGCAGTTGTGAGTGACAAGACTTTTTTTGAAGAAACTGAAGTCCACTCCCAAGTACCTTTGACTCAATAAGATTTTATTGAAAAGAGTGCTGTGGACGGCTGGAGTCTGCTTTTAAATATTCCTGCCTTTGGCCTCGTCTCAATACACTTGTTGGACAGTGAACTGTGTGACGGAGAGAGAGTCCTGGACAAGGAGAGAAATTGAAAATGTAAAGCTAAGATTTTATTCTGGAATTCCTATATATTAGGCACTGTGATCAATTATAGATAAGCATACTTTATTTTTAGTCTTTAAGCAGTTTATTTTCTGTGAGAAAAGAAAAATAAATTTCCTTTTGCATGGATTTTGTTTTTTTTTTTTTGTTTTGTTTGTTTGCTTTTTGTTTTTTTTTTTCACTCTGTCATAGCAGTCATTTGAAAATGCTTGTTAGGAGTTACATTTTTTGTATTTTGTATTTCTGGTTTTAAATGGGAATGCAAAAATGTCTTTGGAATGATTAACAAAGAGCAAAAAAATCTAAATATAACCACAGATGTATAGTTAAGTAAGAACATTTTTTTACTTTTAATCATAACAAAACATATCAAAGGAAGAATTGAGATTAATTAAGTACAATCGACAATTAAAACCCAGCCTTATTTATATATTGTAAAAGTCTTCCATTAACAAAAACCCATTTTATTTAAGTTCCTTACATTCCTTAAATCACTAGAAGGTAAACATAAATGTAGTCAGGAGTCCAGCGGGCTCTTTGGCATGTCGTCCCATTGGAGGGAGCCCCAAAAGAGTTTAGAAACCTTACAAATGATAAATTCTAAAATGACTGCACTATTCTATAGCCAAAAAAAATTTTTATCTGATGTAACGCATCATTCCTTAAGGAACTGTGCAGTATGATTCTTCCTGTCAAAAGAAACATCAATGCCCTCAGGCCTTCACCGTGGGTTTATCACTAGATTTTCTAATCATATGTGATGCTACTCATAAAAGAATTGTAAATCCAACACTATTTGATACTTATGCAAACATCTTCCACAGTCTTAATTTAGGACAGCTATAAAATGTACAGTAATCCCTCCTCGATCGCGGGGTTGCTTTCCAGAGCCCCCTGCGAAAGGTGAAAATCCGCGAAGTAGAAACCATATGTTTATATGGTTATTTTTATATTGTCATGCTTGGGTCACAGATTTGCGCAGAAACACAGGAGGTTGTAGAGAGACAGGAACTTTATTCAAACACTGCAAACAAACATTTGTCTCTTTTTCAAAAGTTTAAACTGTGCTCCATGACAAGACAGAGATGACAGTTCCGTCTCACAATTAAAAGAATGCAAACATATCTTCCTCTTCAAAGGAGTGTGCATCAGGAGCAGAGAATGTCAGAGAGATAGAGAAAAAAAGCAAACAATCAAAAATCAATAGGGCTGTTTGATCTTTTAAGTATGCGAAGCACCGTGCAGGAAGCATATCGCTTGACAAAGCAGCCACATGTAAGCCCAGCAAGGATGGCAGCAATGTGAAGGTAATCTTTCAGTGTTTTTTGAGGAGCGGCCTCTAGGGGTGTGAACAGCCCCCGTGCTCACAATATATTCCAGGAGTTTTATTTAATACGTAATACGCGTTCTGGTTGGGTAGCTTCTCAGCCATCAGCCAATAGCACCCCTTGTATGAAATCAACTGGGCAAACCAACTGAGGAAGCATGTACCAGAAATTAAAAGACCCATCGTCCACTGAAACCTACGAACCAGCAAAAATTCCACGATATATATTTAAATAGGCTTACATATAAAATCCGCGATAGAGTGAAGCCGCAAAAGTCGAAGCGCGATATAGCAAGGGATTACTGTATGCCTTTCTGAGGCCAGAGCTGAATCAGAAACTAGGAATGTCTTGATATTATTGGTGTACCATACAATATACCATTGGTCACACTTAAAGACCAGTCCTCGATATAATTTGGATAATTGTAATGTAACTTTCCACTGTATGCTTTGCCAATTTATTTCTGGGTCATACTGGAAATGCCATATTTCATCACCCATAATAACCCTGTTTAATGTGTTCATCTGTAGAAAGAGAAGTCACAAGCAACTTCAAGACATTGCTGTTTCTATTCATCTGTGAAGATTCAATGCACACTGGCAGTACCATGTGTCTTCTAATTAAAATATTCATTTTACATAAACTATATTTTGCAACAGCTACCATTCAGTAATTACTTGAATGTGACATTATTATTTATAACAATAGGGTGTAACAGTTCAGGATAAAACATTTGGTCAGTTAATCTTAGAATGTCTTGTGGGATAAGTCACATCCTGGAGCCCTCTCTTCATTATTATTATAGACTGGGCATGGTGTCGTTTGATCATGGGGATGGGCACCAAATTGGGTAGCACTTCAAGTTGCTATATGGGATTGACCACAAAATATTTTTTTTTTTTTGTGATCAAACCACCCTAGTGACTGCATCAAGTTAATGGAAGAGCAGAGGATTCGGTCTTAAAAGCTGCCTTGGGAGCTCCTGTCCCACATCTCCACTTCAGCCTCCTTCCATATAATCGCAGTTAACTGATCAAACTGCAGACATCTGTGCCTTGTAAATTTACAGTCCACCACATAAGACACGTTGGTTGCAAAGTTGCAGATTTAGACTCTACAATGCTGATGGTCTTAACTTTCTTTTTCATGTTAGACTAAAAATACAAGCAGGAAACCAAGCCTAGCTTGAAACTTATTACATATTTGTTAATTTGTGGTTAAATTAATGATAAATTAACAATATCAGAGCATGAGAAGAACACAGAGGGAAAAGTAAAATGTACTACACTGCTATTAGAGTTAGATAAGAGCAACTGAAACAAAAATGGAAGGACATTAAAGTCTCAAATAACGTTAAAATACTGTATGTATGTATGTAACCAATTTTTTTTATATGTTGAAGTATTTCACAAACCTTTTTGTACTGGAAGTCTTCATTAATTTCAACATTGACAATTTGTAATTTCATAGTGTTTTGGTAAAGGTTTTTATACATTACTCTTTAATCCTCAATATCAAAACCCATATTTATATCCTGCCACCAACTCTGAAAAATGCACATTGAGAATGTTGGTAATAACCTTTTATTTGTCCTGGAGGCCTTGAATGTCTACAATTTATTAATGAATGTAATTTATGGGACATTTTGTGATTGGTAAGAAGTAAAATATTGATTATTTTACTAACGAATTCTAATTTTGGTACAACATGTTTAGTGACTGGTTTTATGGTGTTTGACTCCATGGCCAATGAGAATTTTGATTTAACAAAAATTTAAAAAACTAATGACACACAGGATATATTTTGCATATTTCACACAGATTACAGTGGCACTTGACATCATTGGCAATTTAAATTCTCTTTATGCTGATCTTGGATTAAAAATGTGAAAATGAGGTCTTATTTGTCAACGACTGGCCCAGTGTCCGAGCTTTTTCAGCTTTCCGTCAGAATTATTAAAATTTGTCAGCCTCAACTAGATGGCCCAGGACAGATGAAATCTACATAACCAGGAATTCTGGTTTTGTGTTTCCAATATTTGTAGCCATTCCCCTAAAAAGTCCATGTGACTTCTGTAAAGTACACTGCAGTAAATCAAAGGCAATAAAACAAACAACAGGTAGCCAATACTTTCAAAATGATATAAAATCTGTTTAATTTTTCAGTAGTTTGCCATATAAAGTGTATCTGCAATTCTCAGTAATGATTTCATTACCTTGACAACTGGACCATTCAGAGAATCCTAATCATGCTTCGTAACTCACGTTGGCACCTCTGTTATATAGGATTGTTGCTCAGTCTTTGCTTTGAATTTATTTCTTGCGCTTAGCCTGGCAATTATCAGGGAGTTCCCATGCTGCCCGGTGTCGGGAACAGCCACTGAGAGACTGCAGGCTCTGCACTTGTTGTGTTCGTCGTTTCAGTTCTTCTTCACAGGCTGCCACCAATGAGTTTGACCTCTGCCTGTCCCAGCTAAGCAAGGAAGCCAGATTCTGTCCTCCCTCCTCAAGTACCAGCTGTAAATAAAAAGAAAATGGATTAGATAATCATTTTCCTTTTTAAAAACTGATTTATAGATAAAAGATTTGTCAATAAAGTTGTTTTATTTACTATAGATACAACCTTAAGATGTCCAGCCTGAACAAATGAGGATCGAGGGGACTGAGATGATGAAGGCAGTAAAGAAAGATCAATGTACCTACTGTTTTAAATTCAATTCTGGTCGCCTTCACCTTAACACACTGAGACTAAACTTCACAGAAATCTCAACTACCAGCAAATTAATAAAAACATTTGTTCAGCAATGTGGCCCAAAAACTATGGAACTTTAGGTTTTGAAGCAGTGTTTCAAAAAGTCTTACTTTTCCAGGTCCAAAACTGAAAATCACAAGTCAGAGTATGTAAAGACTTTTAGAACACAAAACGTTTGACTATTAAGTCCATCATTTGGTTAGCTAACAGCTACGTTTTAAAAGTTACCGAGGTTTCTGCTTCAGTATCAATAGTCATAATAATAAATAAAGGGACAACAATGCAGCCCACACGAAAAACTATACACCACCTATGGTGAAGCTGCGACGTGCCTAGTAATATACCTAGAAACAGGCCACTGACAGCATATCCACCCCACAAGCATCTGTGCCTGACCTTAAAGATGATGGTGCCGAGTAAAAGTGTCAAGAGGCTCATCTGACTTTACGGTATGTTTGTTAGGGGTGCACAGTACCGCTAGAAATTTGTCACATGGTAAAAATAATGATATCACTTTTATTGCAGTTGAGCACATCAGAAAGCTGCCTTTGTTACTTGTCCTGACATCCTGACACAGTGAGGCAACTGTTGAGATGAGAAAGGGAGACGACGACGAAGTGGACGAAGCTGCCCTCATATACACACCACAAACAAAATGAAGAGCTGGTTGTGACGGTGTGAGTCCTGCTCCATGCCGCCACTTCTCTGCTGGGAGCCTCTTGGACCCACCACCATCGGTAATGTAACCAGATGAACTGACAGATGGGGACAAATCACACTGGGAGCAAGGGGATGGTGTAAAATGTGTACAAGTGCTTTTATTAAAAACAAACCGAACAAAACCAATAGTGTCCATAGTGCAGTGCTTCAAAATGTTTCAATAAATAAATCTATTATAAAAAAAATTTGCGAGGTGACAAGACTTTTTCCTGGGAACGAGATGTGATCTTTTGAAGAGAGACAGAGACATTTTCACTTCCCGCGAGACGGACAAGTCACGTCATACTTACAACCTTCAGTCGCAAGTCCCATGATACACATGCAGAGCAGGTTTGAGATAATGGAAGTAGAAAAGTCTCCAAAAATGAGAGTAAAGATCACTTTAGTGCAAACAATTTGAAAATATTACTCGGGTTGGGAATAACAGAACAGTGAAAAGAGATTGAATATTCAGGTGCTGTACGAGCTTTTAAACGTTCGAAGCTTCGCACCAAATGCAGATCACGCGGCAACAGCAAGCCAACAGCTTCTCGAGCAAACAGCAGGTGAAAAAAAGAACTGTTACTTGTTTCCTAATGTATCCCCGTTTAAGAGGGGTTTCGGAGGAGCGGCCGCATCTCCTTGGGGTGCGCTCAGCCCCCCTCTTCACAACGGCGCCTACCGCTAGTTGGAGCGAATTGCAGATCACACATGAGGGCTGCAGGAGCATGCCAGGGGTTTCAGGGTTGGCGAGCAAAGTAAGAAAACTTTAAACATAAATAAAGTTATAAGTAAGCAACAATTAACATTATTTATACATCTTTTGATGCTGTCAAAATGCTATACATGCGTACAGGAAAGCAATGGAATTGAAGATGCTTTGTTTGGTCCAAACAATATTTCTTCATTAGAATATCTTTTTAAAAATTGTTCTCTGACATTGATTTTTGTAGAAAGAGAATTTTGAAAATGGATCATGTCATTTCAGTAATGTTACAAGTGTGAAAGCTTTCTTTGTGAAGCTGGATTGTAGGGCTTGTTTTGATGGCCTCTGCTGAGGCAGTGTTCAGGCTTGTCTTTAGTTTTTCGTCATGCGCATACATTTTTAAAAAGTTTTAAAAGGCTTTAAAGTCTAGTTTGGCTTCCAATTGAACAAAAACAAACCAACCTAACCAACTTGGAAGAACAGCTCTTTGAATACTTTTTTATTGTTAGTTGTGTTTCAGTTTTTACTGTATAGTCCAGGATTTCTGAACCACTGGGATGCCAGCCATTTTTGGGTAGCGGGCTGCCTCTGGTGGGTCGTGAGTGCCTGTTATTTAGTGGGTCGCGGCAGGCTGCCTAAGCATTCAGCATTGCTGCACAATATATTTCTGCTCCCAGCTCTGACACACTTAATTCAACAAGAAGAAAACTGCGCTGACGATTGTCTTCTGTTCAGTTAAAGGAACAACCCCAGCATGATGATGACTGCCATGATTGACATTTACACGTGAAGAAGTGGTCTGCAACATCAAAAATATGCAATATATGTGAACTTCTTGTTCAGTTCGTCTTACTTCATAATTATGCACAATACAGTTTAGTAAAATGGTCCTCATGAAAAGAAATATCACAGTACAACTACACACTGTTAACATATGAAACTGGGCCAATATAAGCGCCTAAACTAGATTCAGTCTGAAAAGTCAATGCATTTATATTATACCATGATATAATTAAAACAGAATATATCAATACTGTATTTAATGTTTTGCCACTACCACCAAAAACCAATCACAACACAAATAATCATTTTCTATTTGTATTAAAGAACCTTTTAGACTACAGTTTACAAAAGGCTCTGCTGAGACCTTTACTAAGAGATGATCAAAACGTTCTGAGTCTGAATCTATAAGAGGTGGCTCTGAGGCTAAGGATCTGCGCTGGCATCCTGAAGGTTGCCGGTTTGAATCCCCGTCACTGCCAAAAAAGAGATCCTACTCTGCCGGGCCCTCGAGCAAAGCCCTTAACCTGTAACTGCTCCGGGGCGCTGTACAATGGCTGACCCTGCGCTCTGACCCCAAGGGGTATGCGAAAACTAACAAATTCCTAATACAAGAAATTGTATAAGGCGAAATAAAGAACAAAAAAAAAAAAAGAATAATGATCTTTTTGTAAGCAGCCAAAGATTAGCTCCTGTACTAAAATATGGGAATTACAAGTTATTAGCTTTTAGGGATTACAATGTTATATTTTCTTGTTTCAAATCCAGATATTCACCAGGTATTCTGCTGTGATTGGGTTCAGTTTAACTGAAGTGGAAAAAGGCTTGTGGCAGGCCAAAACAAACAGTGCAGTGGGACCAGACGGTATATCAGGTCGGCTCTTAAAGTCTAGCTCTAAGCAGCTCTCCCCAGTTTTTTATTTGCTTTTTAACTGGTCTCTGACCTGTGGTATTGTACCTAATCTGTGGAAACAATCAATCGTTACCCCTGTATCTAAGGCTTCTAGGCCAAGCTGTTTAAATGACTGTAGACCAGTGGCACTTACATCTATTCCAATGAAATGCTTTGAACACTTGGTGAAAAACATTTTAATGACAGAGACAAAGTCTTTTCAAGACAGAAGTGTGGAAGATGCTCTGCTTGTTATCTTACATCAAATCTATACCTTTCTTGATCAGCCTGGTTCATATGTCAGAGCACTATTTTTACATTTTTCTTCAGCGTTCAATACTATACAGCCTCATATACTGATTGGGAAATTAAACAGTATGAATGTAAACCCATTTATCACACTATGGATTCAGAACTTTCTTTTAAATCGTTCACAGATAGTTAAAGTTCATGACACTTTTTCAATAGCCATTCATTCAAACACAGGAAGTCCACAGGGGTGTGTCTTATCACCATTACTGTTTACTCTGTACACAAGTGACCTGAGACAGAACAATGACCACTGCTCCATTATTAAGTATGCGGATGACACCATGATCATAGGATGCATATCTGGGGAGGATGAAAGCCACTATCTAAATCAAGTGGACTGTATGGTAAACTGGTGCAATAAAAACTCTCTCACTCTGAATGTAAAAAAGACCAAAGAAATGATATTTGATTTTAAGAGACAGAAATCTGTATGTTCACCTATTGTAGTTCTGGGAGAGGAGGTAGAAATAGTGAATGAATATAAATACTTAGGAACTTACCTAGATAACAAACTTAACTGGAATACAAATACAAAAAAATTATTTTCTAAATGCAACCAGCGCTTATTTCTCCTCCACAAACTCAAACTATTTAAAGTAGACAAGGACCTCACGTTGTCCTTCTATCGCAGTATGATACAGTCTGTGATCACTTTCAGTTTCATTGCCTGGTTTAATAGTCTGACAAACCAAAACTCAAAAAAGCTCCAGCAGATTACGAAGTATGCAGCTAAAGTTATTGGGGCTGATGTAGATGATTAGACTAGTGTGTGTCAGAGGGCAATGCTAAAGAAACTGGAAATCATCTCAACTGATGACAGACATCCATTACATGTAGAACTAAACTTCAGTAAATCAGGAAGGATAGTTGCTTTGAAAACCCACACAAATCGTTCCAGAAACTCCTTTCTTCCTAGTGCCATACGACTTTTCAATAAGAAATATTGGAGATAATGTTTAAGGTTTTGATATATATCCTGTTACCTTTTTTTTTTTTTTTTGGTGTAAATATGTTTTATCTAACTGCCTTACCTTAACCTTTCTTATTTCTTTTTGTCTGTTTTATTTTATTCTGTCTGTTACCTGTTATTAGATGCAACTGAGAAGGCAAATTTCATGTTTTCTTGTGTAAACATGACTAAATAAAGAAACCTAAACCTAAATCAAAATGGATGCAAAAAACTTAAATTGAAGTCTCAGTGAACTTCTATGCTTGAGAACAAAAAAAATCCTCTGCAATTCATTCTCTCCTAGTCAACATGTACCAGACAGCCTGTTTCACATTCAAAAGTGGTGACGACACGCACAAAAATGTTACGCACACTTTTAAATAAGGTGACGACAAGTAAAATTGTACGGAAAGAATAGGTACTTTAGCAAAACAAAAGGAAAACGCTGATTGGTAGCAAGGCTTGTCTGGCAGTCCACAGGGAAGGTTTCTGGTTTAGTGGCATTTTTGGCAATCACAATCCCCAGTGTAAGCACATGAGTGTGTACATAAACAGGTGGCCATTCATTTCATACCCTTTTTTAAAAAAAAGACAGTATGTATAGTAATACAGTGCATCCGGAAAGTATTCACAGCGCTTCACTTTGTCCACATTTTGTTATGTTACAGCCTTATTCCAAAATGGATTAAATTCATTTTTGTTCCTCAGAATTCTACACACAACACCCCATAATGACAACTTGAAAAAAGTTTACTTGAGGTTTTTGCAAATTTATTAAAAATAAAAAACTGAGAAATCACATGTGCATAAGTATTCACAGCCTTTGCTCAATACTTTGTCAATGCACCTTTGGCAGCAATTACAGCCTCAAGTCTTTTTGAATATGATGCCACAAGCTTGGCACATCTGTCCTTGGCCAGTTTCGCCCATTCCTCTTTTCAGCACCTCTCAAGTTCCATCAGGTTGGATGGGAAGCGTCGGTGCACAGCCATTTTAAGATCTCTCCAGAGATGTTCAATCGGATTCAAGTCTGGGCTCTGGCTGGGCCACTCAAGGACATTCCCAGAGTTGTCCTGAAGCCACTCCTTTGATATCTTGGCTATGTGCTTAGGGTCGTTGTCCTGCTGAAAGATGAACAGTCGCCCCAGTCTGAGGTCAAGAGTGCTCTGGAGCAGATATTCATCTAGGATGTCTCTGTACATTGCTGCAGTCATCTTTCCCTTTATCCTGACTAATCTCCCAGTTCCTGCTGCTGAAAAACATCCCCACAGCATGATGCTGCCACCACCACGCTTCACTGTAGGGATGGTATTGGCCTGGTAATGAGCGTTGCCTGGTTTCCTCCAAATGTGACGCCTGGCATTCACACCAAAGAGTTCAATCTTTGTCTCATCAGACCAGAGAATTTTCTTTCTCATGGTCTGAGAGTCCTTCAGGTGCCTTTTACTAAGGAGTGGCTTCCATCTGGCCACTCTACCATACAGGCCTGATTGGTGGATTGCTGCAGAGATGGTTGTCCTTCTAGAAGGTTCTCGTCTCACCACAGAGGACCTCTGGAGCTCTGACAGAGTGACCATCGGGTTCTTGGTCACCTAACCTAACTAAGGCCCTTCCCCCCCCGATCGCTCAGTTCAGATGGCCGGCCAGCTCTAGGAAGAGTCCTGGTGGTTTCAAACTTCTTCCACTTACGGATGATGGAGACCACTGTGCTCATTGGGACCTTCAAAGCAGCAGAAATTTTTCTGTAACCTTCCCCAGATTTGTGCCTTGAAACAATCCTGTCTCGGAGGTCTACAGAAAATTCCTTTGACTTCATGCTTGGTTTGTGCTCTGACATGAACTGTCAACTGTGGGACCTTATATAGACAGGCATGTGCCTTTCCAAATCATGTCCAATCAACTGAATTTACCACAGGTGGACTCCAATTAAGCTGCAGAAACATCTCAAGGATGATCAGGGGAAACAGGATGCACCTGAGCTCAATTTTGAGTTTCATGGCAAAGGCTGTGAATACTTATGTACATGTGCTTTCTCAATTTTTTTATTTTTAATAAATTTGCAAAAATCTCAAGTAAACTTTTTTCATGTTGTCATTATGGGATGTTGTGTGTAGAATTCTGAGGAAAAAAAAGGAATTTAATCCATTTTGGAATAAGGCTGTAACATAACAAAATGTGGAAAAAGTGATGCGCTGTGAATACTTTCCGGATGCACTGTATGTAACAGTACAATACAAATAAAATTTTTTTTTAAAAATGACCAAAGTAACCTGGTATGCTCCCCATTTTTTGATGCGGTGTGGTGCTCTATAGTTTGTTACAGTTGGATTAACTGGGAGCATTCATTTGAAAAATACAAGTTTGTTAAGATTCTATATACCATTTTATTGTAATTACAGTCACTAAAGGAATATATTTGTAATCTTTTTGTAATCTAACGTGGTGCTCCGTGGTGATTTTACGTTCAAACAGGTGCTGTATCAGTGGAGAAGTATAGTAGCAAAAGAGACAAAAAAATCGACTCTCACATTCATGATTTCTGTACAGTATGCTGTTAGTGTCCATTTGTTTGATAGTTCTGGATATTGCACAGTATTATGTGTTTGAGCTGAAGGAATGTTTGCCCTCCTAGCTAAGCAATTAGCTCTCGTAACTTCTATTGCAACATAAAGGGTATCAATTGCAACATGCAGGGCTCCAAACTAAAGAAACTGCTTGGGTGACACTGGATCCTAATCTAAAACATTTAGGAGCCAAATTATATTTTCAGTCACCGAACTACAAAAACAAAAGTAGTTGGTTATTAACATAAAAAAGGCTTACTGCATCCTTTATTCTATGCCTATAGACATCTATTTCCTTTTATCATCCAATTCTTGCAATCCTCCATGATGGCTGATCTCTGAGTTCTGATTGGTCTTTTGTTCAAACTTTAAAACTAGGTGAGTACTTTTTTGTTGCAATACTGAAACTGTGTACAGTTACAAATTGAGCGTCACTTGGCATCCCATATTACCAAGGAGTTCTCTTCCTCTTGTTTGAGTTGAGTCAGTGACACACACATGGCTTACCATCTAACTGCTCAAGTTATGGGCCTTCTGATGATATCCTGATTAAATCCTCAAACGCTGAGACATTATGTGAATTGCATAGTTATGATTTTATTGTTTTGTGCAGAATAGCCTTATCCTGCCACAGTGTAGCTGATATGAGTAGCACAAGCAAAACCCAAATAAAGTACTTACTGTAAGACAAGTCTGCAAACTGACCTTTGTTGAGCAATTTCACCGCTCTCCACTCAGTCTGGAGAACATCTACTTCACACCAATTCTTCAGCAAGATGGTTTTGGACCATTTTACTAGAGTGTCAATCTCATCCTCTTCATAGATGATGGTATCATGAGGCCATTGATTGTTACACAAAACAGAAACACTAAATGGCCTCTGCCACCCCAAAATTGTTGTTCATCACCTATCATAATTCCAAATCTTTTTTTCTAGTTCTGTAACGGTTACTTCCACTGTTTTTATGGTCTATTGATTAAGGTCTTCTTTGAAGCTTGCCTGACTCTGAAACCCTTGAGATATATCTACCACTAACTGTTTTGTCATGTTTTTTAGTTGTCTGTCTCTCCACTCTCTGTGCATCATCCTCTAGGACAGGGGTGGCAAACTCTAGTCCTGGAGTGCCGCAGTGGCTGCAGGTTTTCATTCTAACCCTTTTCCTAATCAGTGACCAGTTTTCACTGCTAATTAACTTCTTTTTCCCTTCATTTTAATAGTTCTGTCTTTAAGGATTCAGTGCTCTGAATTAATTATTTTCTTCACTAAATGACAGATAACAGAAATCAAATGTGAAACAAGTCAACAGTTGACCAGCTAAATTGGGGCTTCAAACTTCAACTAATTTCACTCCGACCAGTTTCTTCATGAAAAGCCAATTCTTTCTGTTAATTAAACTCGTTATTTAATACCATGGCTTGTTGCTGCTCTCATTCTGACACAGCAGACATTTCCATAACTGTTGATTTTCTGTTTTTTCTAAGAACATTGTCAAAATGTTTTGGGGACCTGAGAGATCAACCTTACCGAGACCTTCACCTTTCCTTATTTTCAGATATTGTGTGATGGGCACAGGTGAGCTGGTCATGTGGCACCTTGTTTTGTGTCTCATTATTGTTTGGCAGCTAATTACAGAAAAAGAAACAACTAAGGAGCCTAATCAAGTTAATTAAAATTAAGGCAAAAGAAGTTATTTAGCAGCAAAAACTAATGAAGAAGATGGTTAGAATGAAAACCTGCAGCCACTGCGGCACTCCAGGACTGGAGTTTGCCACCCCTGCTCTACGACGATATCCAGACTTTGATTATGTACGTCTAATGCAACCTGAAGGTTCTCTTTTCTCAGTGGTCTTTCCTTAATACTTTTAATTGTAGCCACAGCCTAAGACAAAATTAGGGAATTCTTTTTAAGTGTAGGACTTTGATGTGACATTTCTTGCATCATTCCCCTTAGCAGTTCAGCTATTCCACCTGATGGACTCCATCTGCCCGAAATGCACAGATTTTATCTTGCTACCAATTAGTCAATTCTGCATTATAAATATATATTTTATTGTGTATAGTATTCCCTGAACATGGTCATGGTTAAGATATGCTAATCAAATAATACTGTTCATAGGCACACCAGAAGAAACACACCTACATTACATAATCACATTATCTCTACTACATACATAAATTCCTTTGTGTGTAATGACCGAGATGTAATTTACCTTTACAGTCCTACTCAGTATTTGTGTTTTAAGTTCATCTGCAATGCCCCCAATAACTACTGCACAAGCAGTGTCGTTATCATACGTCTTCGATACATCCATTCCGTCTTTTTCAATAGGAAGATTTGAAAGGCATATTTTGTCAACAGTAATTCCTCGCAGGCTGCATAAAACTAAAATTTTATTTTCAGAAATTAAATTTAAATTCTAATTCCTTGTTTTTAATCCTTTCTTTTTTAAATAATTAGTCATCTCCAAAAAAACTCAATTTCCCCTTCAACTTCCTGACTGGCTTTACAACAAAAGTTGAAATACATTGGCTTGTTTAACTTTATCATACCTAAACCCAAGAAAAGTCCTGAAGCCACGAACTTATAAAGTGCAATTCAGGCTTTTAGACACATGAATCTCTTGATGTAGAAACCCAGCCACAGGGGATGCACAGACCAGTGTGTTTCTTCGTGCCAGTTCCAAGCCCGGATAAATGGGGAGGGTTACGTCAGGAAGGGCATCTGGTGTAAAATTTTGCCAAATCAATATGCGGACAACAATACAAATTTCCATACCGGATCGGTCGAGCCCCGGGTTAACAACGACTGCCACCAGTACTGTTAGCCAACAGGGTGCTGGCAGAAATTGGGCTACTGTTGGCCGAAGAAGAAGAGGGGAGACATGTCCGGCGGCAGGAGGAGAGGAGGAAAGTAAAGAGAGTGGAACTGAGGGTAGGAACTTTGAATGTTGGCAGTATGACTGGTAAGGGGAGAGAGTTAGCAGATATGATGTAGAGAAGGAAGGTTGATACATTGTGCGTGCAAGAGACTAAATGGAAGGGGAGTAAGGCCAGATGGAACGGAGGTGGATTCAAATTGTTCTATCATGGTGTGGATGGGAAGAGAAATGAGGAAGGAACAGTATGTCAAGAGTATTTCTGAGGTGAAAAGAGTGTCAGGCAGAGTAATGATTATGAAGCTGGAAATTGGAGGTGTGATGATGAATGTTGTTAGTGCATATGCACCGCAAGTTGGGTGTGCAATGGGTGAGAAAGAAGTGAGTTGGATGAAGTGATGAACAGTGTACCCAAGGGACAGAAAGTGGTAATTGGAGTGGATTTCAAAGGTCATGTTGGTGAAGGGAAAAGTGGAGACGAGGAGGTTATGGGTAGGTATGGTGTCAAGGAGAGAAATGAAGAAGGTCAGAAGATAGTGGATTTTGCCAAAAAGATGGACATGGCTGTAGTGAATACGTATTTTAAGAAGAGGGAGGAACATACGGTTACGTACAAGAGTGGAGGAAGATGCACACAGGTAGATTACATCCTATGCAGAAGAGTTGATCTGAAGGAAATTGAAGACTGCAAAGTGGTGGCAGGGGAAAGTGTAGTTAAGCAGCTTAGGATGGTGGTCTGTAGGATGATGTTGGAGATCAAGAAGAGGAAGAGATTAAGGGCAGAGATAAGGATCAAATGGTGGAAATTGAAAAAGGAAGACTGCAAGGTTGAGTTTAGGGAGGAGGTGAGACAGGCATTGGGTGGCAGTGAAGAGTTACCAGACAGTTGGGAAACTACAGCAGGACATCTGCAAGAGGAAGGAGGAAAAGGAAACCTTTTGGTGGAATGAGGAAATACAGGAGAGTATACAGAGGAAGAGGATGACAAAGAAGAAGTGGGATAGTCAGAGAAATGCAAAAAGTAGGCAAGAGTACAAGGAGATAAGGCACAAGGTGAAGAGAGAGGTGGTGAAGGCTAAAGAAAAGGCGTATGATGAATTCTATGAGAGGTCAGACACTAAGGAGGGAGAAAAGGACCTGTACCGATTGGCTAGACAGAGGGACCGAGCTGGTAAAGATGTGCAGCAGGTTAAGGTGATAAAGGATAAAGATGGAAATGTACTCACAAGCGAGGAAAGTGTGTTGAGTAGATGGAAAGAATACTTTGAGAGGCTGATGAATGAAGAGAACAAGAGGGAGAAGAGGTTGGATGATGTGGAGATAGTGAATCAGGAAGTGCAATGGATTAGCAAGGAGGAAGTAAGGACAGCTATGAAGAGGATGAAAAATGGAAAGATGAAATACCTATGGAAGCATGGAGGTGTTTAGGGGAGATGGCAGTGGAGTTTTTAACTAGATTGTTTAATGGAATCTTGGAAAGTGAGAGGATTCCTGAGGAGCGGAGAAGAAGTGTACTGGTGCCGATATTTAAGAATCAGGGGGATGTGCAGGACTGCAGTAACTACAGGGGAATAAAATTGATGAGCCACAGCATGAAGCTATGGGAAAGAGTAGTGGAAGCTAGGTTAAGAAATGAGGTGATGATTAGTGATCAGTAGTACGGTTTCATGGCAAGAAAGAGCACCACAGATGCAATGTTTGCTCTGAGGATGTTGATGGAGAAGTTTAGAGAAGGCCAGAAGGAGTTGCATTGCGTCCTTGTGGACCTGGAGAAAGCATATGACAGGGTGCGTCGAGAGGAGCTGTGGTATTGTATGAGGAAGTCAGGAGTTGCAGAGAAGTACGGAAGAGTTGTACAGGATATGTACGAGGGAAGTGTGACAGTGATGAGGTCTGCGGTAGGAGTGAAGTATGCATTCAAGTTGGAGGTGGGATTACATCAGGGATTGGCTCTGTGCCCTTTCTTACTTGCAATAGTGATGGACAGGTTGAGACCCTGGAGAGGTGGAGATATGCTCTAGAGAGGAGAGGAATGAAGGTCAGTAGGAACAAGACAGAATACATGTGTGTAAATGACAGGGAGGTCAGTGGAATGGTGAGGATGAAGGGAGTAGAGTTGGCGAAGGTGGATGAGTTTAAATACTTGGGATCAACAGTACAGAGTAATGGGGATTGTGGAAGAGAGGTGAAAAAGAGTGCAGGCAGGGTGGAATGGGTGGAGAAGAGTGTCAGGAGTAATTTGTGACAGACGGGTATCAGCAAGAGTGAAAGGGAAGGTCTACAGGACGGTAGTGAGACCAGCTATGTTATATGGACTGTTGGAGACGGTGGCACTGACCAGAAAGCAGGAGACAGAGCTGGAGGTAGCAGAGTTAAAGATGCTAAGATTTGCATTGGGTGTGACGAGGATGGACAGGATTAGAAATGACTGCATTAGAGGGCAGCTCAAGTTGGACGGTTGGGAGACAAAGTCAGAGAGGCGAGATTGCGTTGGTTTGGACATGTGCAGAGGAGAGATGCTGGGTATATTGGGAGAAGGATGCTAAGGATAGAGCTGCCAGGGAAGAGGAAAAGAGGAAGGCCTTTCAGAAGTTTTATGGATGTGATGAGAGAGGACATGCAAGTGATGGGTGTAACAGAACAAGATGCAGAGGACAGGAAGATATGGAAAAAGATGATCCGCTGTGGCAACCCCTAACGGGAGCAGTCAAAAGAAGAAGAAGAAGAAGAATCTCTTGATGTAGATGGTCAATCAGATGCAGCATTTTCAGCAGTCATGTTAACCTTACCACATGAATTTTGAGGATCAAGTACTGTGATCAGAAAATCATCTTAAGATTCTTCAAAATGTTTCTAAAAAGAAATCAACTAGTGTGTGAAAGTTTTTTCAGAAGCTTTTTATTATATTTGCCTTTTAGCTTGCTTGTTTTTTTCACTCACCACTTCCATATTCCTTGATGAAGGGATTTAAATGCGTGCACTTTTTTTACCATAGGTTTATTTATTTATTCTAAAAAAAAAAAAAAAAAAAAAAAATCATGTAAAAGTTTTCTTGTTTACCACATTTCATTTTAAGACATCCAAACTTGTTATGACTGACATAATTATTTGTGCTCTATCAGTCACTATACATCAATCCAGGGAAAAAAGTTGTGCATCAGTTGCTAAAGGCATCTAAACTTTAAATTGCTGTCTCAAAATTCTGTCACAGTCTGGAATACCCCCCTCCCTTAGCTCCAATTATGATAGATGATCATATCTAGCTCTATATGAAGATATCTTCAGGTTGCACATTACACTGAAACAAGGTCACTGACTGTCCTAAACAACAACATATATGGAATACAAAGAAAATGGAATTGATTTCCTTCTTACTTGACCTTAGCTTCCATACAAGTTTACCTTACTCATACAAGTTTACCTTACTTACTGTTCCTTACTCATCTAGGGGTTATTTTTGACAGCACACTGAAAGGTTTGAAAACAAAAACTGACATTCTTTCTTACTTCTAAATCTACTTGACGTTAACTGTACTTGTATTTTTTGTAACAGTAGTAAGTCTATTTTGTACAGTACTATTAAACATCCATTGTATTGCTTTTACCATGTAATTGAAAGCATTGTGTTTATTTTGAAATATATTCTTGTTATCTATGTAAAACATGTTGTGATGATGTCCCCTATGAATGGTGCTATATAAAGACTAATACATTGATTGGTAATTTTTGAAGAAAGTAAAAATAGCCTAAATGGCTATTTTTTCGGGCTCAACATGAGTAGGAGTTGAATGTACACTACCAGTTAAAAGTTTAGAACGCTTCCAGTTTTTTACTGAAATCTAAGCAGTTTGGGCACCTATCGAGCAAAATTGTCTTCCGATTCTGTTCTGGCTTTGGGTCTGCCAGATTTGTTCCCGTCAGAACTTCCCCCAGTTTCCAAGTACCTTTTGATAGTGTAGGAAACGATAGTCACTGACACCTTTTTTTTTTTTTTTTTTTTTTTGCAGTTTCCTTTGTTAAATGAGGGTTTGTAAATAAAAAAATTGCAACACCTATAAGAATTGTTTGTATCTACTCCCAAGACTTATTAAAATTCTGCTGTCACAAAACAGTTGTTAATTGTTAATTCTTTACAGCCTTAATTTGTTGTGGCATGCACTTAAATTGTTAAAAGTGTAGAATAGTGATGCTCGCTCATGTCAGCTCTAATGTTTTCCAGAGTGTTTTTTTTTTATATACAAGATCACTACTCTTAATAACTTGCTCCCTCTCATTCCAAGTGTGCTCAACTAAACTGAGATTTGGTGACTATGGAGGCCAATGTATTAAGGAGTTTACTTTCATGTCCCTGGAAAACTGTGTAACTTTTCTATTCTTGTGGTACCAAACATCATTCTACTAAAATGCCATTTGCAGATGTGTGACTGACAAAAAGCACAAAGAAAGCCAGCAAATTGTTATACCGTACATCAGATCATGTCACACTAGAGGTGCACCCTGTAATTTGGTTTCAGTGTGTGCTGCTGGATCAGTTGGGTTCAACCTCAATTACACCTAGCATATTGTCACTTATGAACAGACTGAAATTTTGTAAGGGATCATCTGCATTTGATACATCTGCCTTGCTTCCTGCAGATCCAGTGAACTGCAGCTTTAAAAGTTTTCAAAAGTTCTTGACACACTGAAGGAGTTAAAGAGGACTAAATCATCCAGTTTCACAGCAGGAATATTTCTTTAAAAAATATCTATATATATATAATTCACTAAGCCGCCGACAAGTAGACACCCATGGAAAGCACGCAAGACAGCCACGCCCACCAACTCTAAGACCATTGGATACGACGACAACTCGCAGAGCCACGCCCACCAACTCGGACACGACGCCTCGGAAAACATGCCGTCATTTATGTTTGTCTGTGCTAGAGTCCACATGCACCTCTGAGCCACGTTGACTGTTCATAGAGGCATGTTTCTCGCTGATGTGAATCGCTGTATGCAGCGTCTAAAACAGTTTGCGAGGGGTATCCCATGGGATCCTTAAAACAATCCTTTAAAACTGAAGTTAAAACACAATGAAGGAAGCAGTCGTTAAAAACCAATAAGCCCTGTGCCTCTTTTTCATTAGCGTCTCACCTGCTTCACCGATGCAGGCCCTGCAACAGTCGAGATGCTCTCTCAGCAGCTGACCTTCTCTGTGCCTGACTCCACTACTGTCAGTCACCTGATTAAAAATGGCCTTTTGAAGGGGAGCTATGGACCCGCTATACCACAGGAACACATTGCCTTCGAGCCTGCTTTCTCTCTTTCCTCACTCGCTCGCACACTGCACAGGGGAGAAATGCCCGCAGCACGACTCCACCCGGAAACCGTTTCAGCCACACTTCCACGCCCCTCGCTACGTTGTGAGTGTGATGATTATTTATTTAAAAATGGCCTTCTGAAGGGGAGCTGTGGACCCGCTATACCACAGGATCACTTGTGACATTGCCTTCACATTGTTTTCCTTGTATTTCTGATCCCATCGAGCAGATCAGACACGCAGGCAAACAACACTGAATAATCAATAGCTGCAACTACTTTGCCCGCCCCAACTCCTCACCTGAGTTGTTTTCGTCTGTGTTCAGCAGTGTTTCCCAAACTCGGTCCTGGTGAACCCCTGTGGCTGCAGGGTTTTGTTCCAACCAGATTCCTAATCATTAATGCCGGTGAAACTCATCCGAGATAAGTCGGTTTTTCAAACGCAGCCGTGTAGCTGGATGTAATAATCCGAGATGAATGCGTGCCCCCGCGCTGAGTGAAAAGCCAATGTATATTGAGTCTAGAAAACATGATCAGAAAGTCTTTGATAGGCTGCAACAAAATGATGAAAGAACGGGTACATTTTTTTCACACAAGTTGTGTGTGTGGGTGGGTGGGTGTTAGTTAGTTAATTAGTTACTCGAAGGATTTCAAGATTTAATATGCACAAGCGGTAACACTGCAAAAGCAGCCCAAACCAGAAAAGACAGCTGGCAAAAAGTGACCAACAAATTAAACGCGCGTGCATTGTACTTACTGAAAGCAGCGTTACGGATTTTGCAAATGTTCATTTTTTTCCCTCTGCTTAAAAAACATTAAAAAAGCGGCGTGATTATGCCACGTATACTACGCCGCGGGTTGGTATGCAGCGTGTAAAACAGTTTGTTTGTCGTGGATAATTTGCCTTTTATTTTTACACGAAGACAATTTCCTGTTAGATTGGCCTTTGCGATGACAATTAATATGGCACAGGGCCAAACTTTCAAAAAGATATTCATGTATCTGCCAAAACCAGTTTTCAGTCACGAACAGTTGTATGTTGCTCTCTCCAGAGTTCCATCTTTTCATCCACTTACTGTTGTATCCTCAAAACCATCACTTTTAGACAACTGTGTCTTTCCGGAACTGTTCAGCAATCAATAAATGATTATGCGGCGTATGCCTGCAGGAACATGTGCGAGCGACACACGCACACGCGAGAGAGAGAGAGAGAGAGAGCGCTGGACGCATAAGAATAATAAT
The DNA here is from genome assembly GCF_900747795.2 of Erpetoichthys calabaricus. NCBI lineage: Eukaryota > Metazoa > Chordata > Cladistia > Polypteriformes > Polypteridae > Erpetoichthys > Erpetoichthys calabaricus. The sequence goes on along the minus strand of NC_041401.2, from coordinate 150,342,695 downwards.
ACTTCATTACATTGATATACCGGTGTTTTCAGTATTCAAAGCGCTATCCACACAGGGAGGAACCGGGAAGAGAACCCAAAATCTTCCACAGTCTCCTTACTGCAAAGCAGCAACACTACCGCTGCGCTACAAGGCAGTTAAAGAATGCACTGGGCTCGATTTTGTTTTCACTTCTGTTTACAGCGATCGGGTCGTAGATAGCATTATTGCAATGTTACTTTTCTTGGTGCCTTATTACATTACGGATGTTTCACATGTTCATTTTTTTCCCTGTGCTTAAAAGACATTAAAAAAGTGTTTCTCAACTGTGACTCCGGAACAACTCAGTACGCAAGCTATATTAAGCGTCAACAACGAAGACTCGCTACACCTTAATGAACAAGTGCTGAAACTTATCCCTACCGATGAAGTAACTTTCACCAGCGTGGCATCTATCGTCACAGACGATCTTGCTTTCAGTCACGGACAATAATGTTGCTCTCTCCAGAGGTCCATCTTTTCATTCACTCACAGTGGTATCCACAAACCCACCCCCATTTGGACAACTGTGTCGTTCAGGAAGTGTTCACCCATCAATACATAATTATGCAGCATATGCTACGCCACAGGTTGGCTAGTTTTGATTAATTCCGAGGCTCCTTTAGCCTGAAGGGCCATGGGCTATCTATAGTCCATGTTAACCCGTGCATAAGCCTGGCTGTATTTGTTCTCTTTCAGTGAGTGGGAAACAGCTAACCAAAGTGTATTTGTATACTATGTAAATATAGTACCTCTGGAGACTTACTCATGAGTAAAGGAAGAGGGCATGTGAGATCGACAAATTCAGAGGCTGTAGTACTTTGGTAATTTATAAGACATTACTTGTATGGAATAAAGTAAGCCCTTTAAATTATGCTCTAGACTTCTTCTTCCGATATCCTAGTGTTGGATCTTTCTTAAAAAACAAATCCTTGTTATACAGTGATCCCTCGCTATATCGCGCTTCGCCTTTCGCGGCTTCACTCCATTGCGGATTTTATATGTAAGCATATTTAAATATATATGGCGGATTTTTCGCTGCTTCGCGGGTTTCTGCGGACAATAGGTCTTTTAATTTCTGGTACATGCTTCCTCAGTTGGTTTGCCCAGTTGATTTCATACAAGGGACGCTATTGGCAGATGGCTGAGAAGCTATCCAGCTTACTTTCTCTCTCTCTCTCTCTCTTGCGCTGACGTAGGGGGGTGTGAGCAGGGGGGCTGTGTGCAGCTGCTTCCTGAAGGACATGCTGCACGGAGCTTCGCATACTTAAAAGCTCAAAGGGCACGTATTGATTTTTTTTATCTGTCTCTCTCTATCTCTCTCTATCACTCTTCCTGCTCCTGACAGAGGGGGTGTGAGCTGCCACCTTCAACAGCTTTGTACCGGCGGTGCTTCGCATACTTAAAAGCCAAAAAGCCCTATTGATTTTTTTTTTGACTGCTTGCTTTGCACTCCTTTGAAAAGGAAGATATGTTTGCATTCTTTTAATTGTGAGACAGAACTGTCATCTCTGTCTTGTCATGGAGCACAGTTTAAACTTTTGAAAAAGAGACAAATGTTTGTTTGCAGTGTTTGAATAACGTTCCTGTCTCTCTACAACCTCCTGTGTTTCTGCGCAAATCTGTGACCCAAGCATGACATTCTAAAAATAACCATATAAACATATGGTTTCTACTTCGCGGATTTTCCTATTTCGCGGGTGGCTCTGGAACGCAACCCCCGCGATGGAGGAGGGATTACTGTATTAGATAAGGGAAAGAAACCCAATATATTGTTGGACTCCAGACTTTAAATATGATTTGCTTTCGGCTTTACTCCTGTTTTTGACTTTTGCTAAGATACTTTGGTTTTGTTTGTGAAATTTATTTTAAAAACATGCATTTTGTCTCAAAATAAACATGCATTCTTTACTTTATGCTTTAATCTACAGTATCTCCTTGTTATTTACTTGTGCTGTGTCATGAACTAGTGATTTCTGAGCACAATAAGTTCCAAAAATGACTCAAAATGCCAACTAGATAGGGGTGGGGGGTGGAAACATCAAACTCCAGTTATAACAAAAAGAGCAAACATAGAATCTTTATAAATAAAAAGATTTATTTTTATAAAAATGCTCTGATCACAAAATAAGATCCGAGGAACAGAAGAGGCCAAAGCAGTTGCCTGAAACAATAAAGGCAATTCAAGGCAAACAATGTCCCAATGCACAAATCTAAAGAATAGCTGAAAAACAGAGCAAAAAAGTCAAAAATGAAGAAATTCACAAAAACAAGGAAAAATCACAAAAGACATCTGTGTTTTCAATGAACTGCAAGGGACTGTAGAGATTCATCAGTCTTAATAGGGCTGAGGGCAGCCCCTTGGCACATGGAACATAGCAGAATATTCACGGACACATAAAAATGTAAACAATTAACACCACTAATAGTATTAAGATAAGCAAAAGAATCAAAAGGACAAAAAGAACATTAAAAAGGAATCTGAATACTAGCCAGGGGAGAAACCCATGCTGAAATACATGTTTAAAAGATGAAACTAGAGTTAAATGAACAGCCCTGAGATAAAGGAATATGTGACTGAATTGCAACTCTCTTAACTATAGACTGTGAAACGGCTCCATATTCATTCACATCTGATAGTTCATTGTTTTGAAAGAATTGTTAATTTCATTAAATCATTATGGGCGGGCAAAAGGTCTTCAGTTACTGCTGAAATGAAGAAATAAGGACTTGATGAAGAATGGCTGAACAGTTACAATTGTATTATGTAAATTGTGGACATAATCACTAAATATCCCTAACTTGCTAAGAAACAGAAACAAACTACTGTAGATACTCACATATTAATCGATCTCGCAGATAAGTCGAGTGCATTAAGCCGAAAATTACGAAATTTGTTATGACCCGTGTATAAGTCGAGGGTAAAACTTGACATCTATCAGAGATAGAGGGCGACAATCAGCTGTTAATGGCGACAAAACTCACTGTCACGTCACAGGCATTCCCTCTGTGCTTGGAGAAATGCTAGACTCGTTGACTCGGCAACTAATCCTTGCGTATGCGTGAGTTGCGGAATGTAAACAAAGGCAAGATGGCGTCGATATGTCACAAGGGAGCGAAGCGAGTGCAGAAAAGAAAACACTCGGCAGACGATGTTTTGCACATTATCGCTGAGTCGGACTCTGATTTTTCAGAATCGGATTTTATTGACAGTGACCAGGAATCAAGTAAGAGAGTGAGAAGCCGGCATCAGCTGATCGGACACCAGCCGATGCCGCGCCAGCTGATCGGCTGCCAGCTGAATGCATTCACGCAGCCGATGCAGCTACGGCAAGGTTCGCGTGGGAGGAATACCCAGACATTGATCTGTGGGAGCCGAACTGGCTACCGGACTTCACAAGACAGCATGGCTTGCTGTTGGACACGACAGATCACCCACTGCTGGACTACTTCAGGCTGCTCTCTCCTGATGCTGCTTTTTAGCTACTGTCAGACGAGACAAAAAGGTAGGCAGAGAAATTTTTTGAATCACGGGCTGCACTTGCATCACATTGATAGCGTGCGTTGCCTTGGTTCTTTTGATTCCAAATCTGGTTGCACGTGGCAGCTAATGGTATGTTTGTTATCCAAAACCTAATGCTCAAATTCAAGTATTTCACAGTTTAAAGAATTATTTAATGAAATTAGAAAAAAAAACTAGCTAATTAGCAATAGTATTGCTGGCTTATAATTATTTCAAAGACCATGGGAAACGGCAGATGACCGGTGACTTAACACCATGAAGCGTTGAGTGTACAATGTCATTACCCAAATTCTATGGACAATTGTGTTGCCCCGCGGATAAGTCGATCCTGTTTTTTTGAATGAATTTTAAGGCATACATTTTTCAACTTATACGGGAGTATCTACGGTAAGTTTTAACTAGGCAGTCCTGATTCAAATAAGAGAATAAACACAAACTGTTTAATAATAGAGGAACAAATTCAGATTTCAGTTAATTTAATGGGAAAGCAGGACTTGTGCAGTAACAATCTTTTCCCAAAATTCTTTTAAATTAAAGTTTAATAATTATTAATATAGATGGAGGGACTATTAACAAGGTTTAAATTCAATTTATAATTCTAGCAATTCATGTTTGGACTGGGTGTCTCCATTGGAAAGAAATTACATTTTATACTGTATATTGGAGACTCTACCACCAGCAGACATTTTAGGTTTTCTGTGGCTACAAAGACACTCCACTGCCTTTGACTGGAAATCTAAAGAACTTATTAACTGTGTTCACAAATTTAATTTTTGTGTGGTTTCTTATGTCACTTAGCTGAAATTCTGCCTTTGGAATATTAAAAAATCTTTGAGATTTTCAGAAAACAGATCTTGTTAAAATTAACCCTTCCACCAAGTATAATGGAGTCCTTGCTAATTCATTTTAAAAAATAAAAGTTGTAATATAGAACCTGGTGAAAAGGGAGATCTGTTACAGCAACATGTGAAACCTGGGTAGCTCCCAGTGAGCCTAAACTTGGCAGATGCAGTTTAACAATAGCACATGTAGCAATAAACATATTTTGTCAATTGTATGAGCTAAACTACACAGTTCCAATATTCATCTGAAAAACAGGCAATCTTCTGCAATTAGCCCATGTACACAGATCCTGACCAGGACAGCAATAAAACCTGAGCTCATGCCACTGTGTGACAGGAATACTTACTGTGCCCTCTCTTCCCATGTTATAACATCAGTACTAAATTACTCGAATTAAAACTAAAAATCAGGTTGGTTGAAAGAATTGATTGCATGCTTACATATCTGCTTAATCTGACACAGCAGGCAAGCAATATTTCTTTAAAATAAGGCAAATGATTTTTTTCATAAGTGGCATTAAAAATCATCTGTAGCTAGCTACTGTACTTATGTTTTTTATGCTACCAATTTATGCTGATTTGACAGCTAGATAATACCATGTAATATAATAATAATGATTTTCCATCCATCCATCCATTTTCCAACCCGCTGAATCCGAACACAGGGTCACGGGGGTCTGCTGGAGCCAATCCCAGCCAACACAGGGCACAAGGCAGGAAACAATCCTGGGCAGGGTGCCAACCCACCGCAGGACACACACAAACACACCCACACACCAAGCATACACTAGGGACAATTTAGAATCGCCAATCCACCTAACCTGCATGTCTTTGGACTGTGGGAGGAAACCAGAGCGCCCGGAGGAAACCCACGCAGACACGGGGAGAACATGCAAACTCCACGCAGGGAGGACCCAGGAATCGAACCCAGGTCCCCAGATCTCCCAACTGCGAGGCAGCAGCGCTACTCACTGCGCCACCGTGCCGCCCTAATAATGATTTTAATATTTGCAAATCCATCTTCAAACTTTTTTTGCAAATAATAGAGCTAGTGAACAAATACTTAGAGAGACAATTTTTCATAAATTAGAAGCATAGATCATTACTGAACTTCTCTACTTCATTTGACGTATAAAGATAAAAAAAAATGCTTTTTTTTTTATTCTCCCAAGTTCAACAAATCCACCAAAGGAACAGGCTGCATGTTTTTAGCAACTACTCCTTTAAGTTTGGTAAAATCTGCTACTTGCTAATAATTACAGAGACATCCATGACGGACTGTCAATTAGTTAGCCAACAAAATCCTCAGATGAGGCTTTTATATTCATTCACGGTTCTGATGGATAGCTGAAAATAACCAATGAAACTCCCAGAATATGGCAGATGACTCCTATGGCTACAGTGTGGGGTACTTACACATCTGCATAAATTAATGTTCTTTTCTGAACTGAAATTATGACTACACAAGAGAATGCCAACAACTGCGCACAAAAATGACCCTGGTTTCCAATCCAACATAATAAACAGATGTATCCTCTAATTATTACTTCTGCAACATTTGATCACTAGGTTAAAGTTAGAACTTTTGTCTAGCTTTTTTGGTCATTAATAATATTTTCTATTGCTCATTACAATTGGTTAACTTTATAGGTCTTAATATCCTGCAGATGCAGTTAAGCATACATTTCTTTGAATATGCTAATTATACTGTATACACCTAAGTGAATTCTAATACTATACTTCAGGTTATATTAGTCACCATTAGTAACAAAATTTTGGGAAAAAACTTTAAAATAAATTGTGTTTAATGAATCAACTATAACTATTCAGTGTATGATGATAGTATTATTATTTGTTAAACAAAACTAACAGTTAAAACATACATTTTATAATATACTTACATAAAAGTATGGGAATATTATGTTTAAATACTACAGATTAAGTGACAAAAGAACATTATAGTAAAGACTAACGTGTCTCACTTTACTCACCTGTAAATCCTGGTTGGATAGTCTAGTCTGTGGATTTGTTTTACCCTTGAGAACCATGAGAGTTCGCTGGCCAATCTTTGAACTCTGGCTGGGAATGTCACTTGTGAAGTTTACATCCATGTTAGTTGGTGCATCGATGGTATCTACGGTAAATTAATATATGAGTAATTTTACTCCAAGCGTTACACAATGCAGAGCTCTGTTATTGCATGACAGTTACTTACTTAGATGTAGTTCCTAAAGCCATGGTGAGTGAACACTGTTAACCATTCATGCTCAGTTCCCTGACACACACACAGTATGCATGAACATATAGTGGCCTGCAAAATTCTGGAAGTTTTTTTTTTTTTTTGTTCTTTATTTCGCCTTATACAATTTCTTGTATTAGGAATTTGTTAGTTTTCACATACCCCTTGGGGTCAGAGCGCAGGGTCAGCCATTGTACAGCGCCCCTGGAGCAATTACAGGTTAAGGGTCTTGCTCAAGGGCCCAGCAGAGTAGGATCTCTTTTGGCAGTGACAGGGATTCGAACCGGCAACCTTCGGGACACCAGCGCAGATCCTTAGCCTCAGAGCCACCACTCCGCCCTAAATTCTTCATAAACGTGAGCAAAAACTGAATATGAGTAAATACCAGTAACCAACTTGTGTTTTTCCAAAATGTGAAATATTCCTTATCAATTGCATTAATCACCTCCTTCCAAATTATAGCACAAAAATGCTACAGTACAACAAAAGAAAGTGAAATTTTCAACAATCTAAATGGAACTCCATTTTACTGAGAGGAGGTCAGTTCATTTTATAAAATAAATCATACAATTTTTACATTTTTGTAAAAGTTGTGATTTAGTAGTTTTAGATTTGAAAAAAAGCTTACTCCACATTTTTATTTTAGATGGATTTTTATTTTGTCGTTTTAAAAAAAACTTGAGCATTGTTTATATTTACATTTGTTTGTTTGGAGAAGCAGTCTCTAGAGCAGTACTTGAAGGCAGCTTTCTCTAACCATTTAATAGTTACAGTTCATGCAAACCAGTAAGTACAGTAATTCAAACAATTTAACTGAAAAGATAGCAATATATCATAATCATAAATGCCTTTTCACTTGTTTGAAAACTGCTTGTATTATTTAAAGCCCGTGCTACATATTTCATGTAATTATACACAAACTAATCAATATTAGTCTCATAGTTTGGCTTTGAGGCTCTCAAAATATTATATCACAATATTTAAGATCAAGATTTATCAAAAACTTTTTTTCAATCCCACAGCTCCAGACCCACTAAGCCTGAAGTAGTGAATTAGGAGTGTTAATTAGTACACCACCATGTTGCCCCAACCAAAAGCCATAGCAAACTAGATGATCTACTTTGTTACATTTTTTTTGTATTCCTACAGCCTCTGATGACTTTCATAAACAAATGAATGAAACACTGTATTTTTCCAGCTTTCAAAAGGTTTTGTGAATTCAAGATTCTAATGATAGTCAGCCACATAGAATAACTCTTCAAATGTACTCTACTTCACATTTCACATATTTGACTATCAAGTGAAATATACATGTATAAATGTACCATAGAACATGTGACCAAAGCATGCAAGAAGTGAGTGAAATTTGCTTCAATTATATCACTGAATTTAAATTTCTAATATTTGAATGAGCATAAAAGAAATTGAATGACTTTTTACTCATACATCTATCCCACTGAATTGCAAAGAAAACCTATATTTTAGAAAAACTGAGTACAGGGGGAATGTTTATGTTATGTTATACAAGTTTATAACTGTGAAGAACTGCTGAAACTAATGCAGTTACTTTAGCATAAATAAAAATGTAAAAATGAAGAAAACGTTGCTTTACTTATTTCATACCAGCTGAAACATCTGTAGTAGAAGCTGCTGAGGTATTTTCTTGCTCTGCTGCCTTAAGGTACAGCTGTAAAAGGTCCCGGGATTGCCGTTCTTCCTCTCGCCTGTCAAGAACCCTCTGCAAAGTCTCTTGCAGAAAACGTGCTCCCTCTTCCATTCGACCCATTTCTTCAGCTAGCTCATTACAATTGACATCAACTAAGGTCTGTTGATGTCAATTGTCAAAAACAAAAAACAAAAACAGTCAAGTAGAAGAACAACTTTGTTCCAGGGAATGCAGTAAAACTTGATCTGTTTAAAAGCTCCTTGTTCTACAAACTGTAAAGTTTGCTCAGTTACAATTTAAATCATTTTCATTTTTAAAGTGCAATGGAATTCTTCCTTCAATTGATTTTTCATTATTGGATTAATTAAAATAGAAGGTGGAACTAAGTAGCAAAAAGTTATAAAGACAATATGAGAGTGAAAAATAATACACCGTTAACCGTTACAACATATATTATAGAAACCATACATTTCTCTATTAATCTTTAAAATGCACTTTCTCCAAATAAGGTTGGAGAACCATATTTGGAGAAAATAACCACTCTATTGCAGCAGATACATTCCACAAAGAAAAAACAGGAACAAATGAAAGTCCAACACAGAATATATGCAAATACTCATACTTATTCACATACTGAAAGGTCAATTTACAGTCACCAATCAGTATCACAGCATGTCTTTGAACTTTGGGAAGACTACATGAACATGAGGAGTACATACAAATTTCACACCAGGGGCACTACAGACAGGCATCAAGGCAGGGTCAAACATAATTTATTTCCACCAAAGTGTTTTATTTTGTTTTGTGCATAACACCACAAATTGAGAATACCTAATTTATTAGTATATTAGAAGTCTTCATGTGAAGTAAATTTAGTGCCTTCTTGAGTGTTGTTCAAGAGATACAAAGACTGTCAGAGATCCAAAGCAGGAAATCTTTTTCTATTAATGTTCAGTCTGACACATCCACTTAAGGCCCACATCATGTTCATTTGTCTGATTATATTCATGCCAAGTGTTGCAGGGAGGCAAGTCATTTCTATATCCTGTTTTTTTTTTTTTTGAGATCATCCTTTCAACTTAAAAATATTTCAAACCTGATCATCAGATGTGGTCAGTAACCAAAAAGGACCTCCTGTCAAGGGTCTACAATACATTCTATGGTACTGTAGTTGACACATCAGAGACTGTTGACCTGAATGTCTATACTATCTTAAAAATAACATCAATGGACAATACCTGAAGTTCTTCTTCTGACATAAGTATAATGCTGGAAAGATTCTGCTTTAGCTGGTGTGCCAGATGTTTCCACTTTTGAGCTGTAGTAACTACTCCGTCAAATTCATCTAATGTTTCATTTCCAGTTAGCCAAGCAGTACCTCCATCAACTAAAAAAAGTAGAACAATAAAACACTATCACAGAAAATGGACCACATACTAATGTTAGTTACTCTGCAAGATTGTACTTATTTCAGCTCATTTTTCAAAACATTAATTATTAGTAAACAGTACCTATTCCCTTAATGTACACATTTTCAATGTAGAACAAATATATAGTCTTCAAATACTAACAGCATCCTTACTGTAAATCTTAGCTCAACAGTTAACAATAATAGTTTCAATATTCAAAAGGCAGTTACAGCCTCAGAAATTAATGAGGTCCTGTTTCCCCACTTCATGTATAGAATCCAGAGTATTCAAGTTTGATGCTGAAGGAGATTCGAAAGTAATTCCAACATCTATAAACATCTAATTCAGTTCCAGAACTAGTGATAAAAACAACAGTTTAATAACAATCTCTGTTACTGTATTTCAAAAAAATTCAAAAATAGGGATGCAAATTAAAAATGTTTAAATGTTAAGACTATTTTAAGGTTAAAAACCATTTAATACATTTAAAAAAGCAATACCTAAACCCTATCCCCTTCTACCCTTTCCCCCAATCATAATACAGTACACTTTTTAGAGAAAGCAAGATTTCAGCATATGCTTCTTGACCAATTGCAGGTTAACTGTATCAATCAAATTTGCTCAACTGAATCAAATCAAGTGTTATATAAAAGTGACCACCGACCATCCCTGGTAAAATGACTTCCTTGGCCAGCCCTCCTCATTTTTTGCACTCTAATGACATGCACAATTAGAACTCATAAATACAGTAAGTGTTCCCACACTGACAGCTGCACCTTTTATAACACAGGCATGGAGGTAACATTGAGGTTATAGTGAAGCAGTGAGTAAACAAAGTAGAGAGAAACTGTACTTTAATGGGACATAGATACAAGAATGTATAGTATTGGCACACTAAGAAAAGAAGTGTCAACACTTATCTTGGATACAGAAAACAAAATGGTTAGTATACTAAGGAATATTTATCATCACATATAATTATATATAACAGCTGTCAATGCCACTAAGCACTTATATTTTCTGCTTACATACTTGTAGAGTGGTGTGTTGTTCAATATTATGTTTATTGAAAATTGTTTGTTTTTAAAACATTGCATTTGAAATCAAAAGGGTTTTTATAAGCATCCAGAAGACAATGAGTGCTTTTTATGTTGTTTTAGTACTTCTGTTATTTTTTTTTAAATCTGAATCCATACTTTCTTATTATGGTGACTTAATGTGTCCGCAGTCACTGTGATCTTAAATGTGTTTTAATGGTGTGCAGGAATCCTTCCAAGCCTCTTCATTTTAGAGTGCGTAAAAGTCCTCAGCATAGGAATGATCAATATTTCTAAGTGTAGTCCTTCCTTATAAGGGTCTGTTACATTTTGCCATTTGCTGTATGGGAGGTGAGTACATGTGCAAGTTAACTAACAACTGACTAACATACACTATGTTGGGTAAATAATTCATATATAGTTGTATAAAATTCAGTCAATCCACCATTCAAATTTTTCTATTAATATACTCCCCTTTTCACATGTTGACCTGAAGTGTATTTAAAAAAAAAAAAAAAACAACCAGAAACAGGCCAAATCAGCTGCTTTATAACCCAATTTATATTTGGTGTAGCACAGAGTGAGTGTGTGTGTGTGTGTGTGTGTGTGTGTGTGTGTGTGTGTGTGTGTGTGAGTGAGAGACAGAGAGAGAGAGATAGGGGGCAAGCAACAGGAAAAAGAGAAATAAATCCAATAACATGCTGTACATATGAAACCCATATTCCACCTAAGTAAACATAAAATCAGTTGTAAATTGCTTAGCTTTTCTTTCATGCTATCAAACATCCAAGAGACAGTGAGGTCTATTTGACCTTCCAGTGCTCAGCAGAATATTCCAAAAATTAAAATTGAAATGTGCTAGTTTTGAGTTGCAGTAATTTGATGCTAAATTCACATTTTCATTTAAACGCTGATTTGTTATAAAAACCATTTACCAAATTTCTTTCTTACTGTAAAATATTTTTTATGCTGGTAAGCTCATGGACTTCAATTGTGGAATCATTGAAATGGGCAATAAATTATACTGCAAAACCTTTTACATATTTTAAATATAATAATATTGAAAAGGTATATACAGTCTTGTGAGAAAAATAACATTATACAGTTAAGTCCATAAATATTTGGACAGATATAACTTTTTTCTAATTTTGGTTCTGTATATTACCACAATGAATTTCAAATGAAACAACTCAGATGCAGTTGAAGTGCAGACTTTCAGCTTTAATTCAGTGGGGTGAACAAAACGATTGCATAAAAATGTGAGGCAACTAAAGCATTTTTTAACACAATCCCTTCATTTCAGGGGCTCAAAAGTAATTGAACTATTAACTCAAAGGCTATTTCATGGGCAGGTGTGAGCAGTCCGTCGTTATGTCATTATCAATTAAGCAGATAAAAGGCCTGGAGTTGATATGAGGTGTGGTGCTTGCATGTGGAAGATTTTGCTGTGAACAGACAACATGCAGTCAAAGGAGCTCTCCATGCAGGTGAAAGAAGCCATCCTTAAGCTGCGAAAACAGAAAAAACACATCCGAGAAATTGCTACAATATTACGTGTGGCAAAATCTACAGTTTCGTACATCCTGAGAAAGAAAGCAAGCACTGGTGAACTCAGCAATGCAAAAAGACCTGGACGTCCATGGAAGACAACAGTGCTGGATGATCACAGAATCATTTCCATGGTAACGAGAAACCCCTTCACAACAGCCAACCAAGTGAACAACACTCTCCAGGGGGTGGGCGTATCAATATCCAAGTCTACCATAAAGAGAAGACTGCATGAAAGTAAATACAGAGGGTGCACTGCAAGGTGCAAGCCACTCATAAGCCTCAAGAATAGAAAAGCTAGATTGGACTTTGCTGGCTTTTTTAGCACAGTTCTGGAAAAAACATTCTTTGGACAGATGAAACCAAGATCAACCTCTACCAGAATGATGGCAAGAAAAAAGTATGGAGAAGGTCGTGGAACAGCTCATTATCCAAAGCATACCACATCATCTGTAAAACACGGTGGAGGCAGTGCAATGGCTTGGGCATGCATGGCTGCCAGTGGCAATGGGACACTAGTGTTTATTGATGATGTGACACAGGACAGAAGCAGCCGAATGAATTCTGAGGTGTTCAGAGACATACTGTCTGCTCAAATCCAGCTAAATGCAGTCAAATTGATTGGGCGGCATTTCATGATACAGATGGACAATGACCCAAAACATACAGCCAAAGCAACCCAGGAGTTTATTAAAGCAAAGAAGTGGAAAATTCTTGAATGGCCAAGTCAGTCACCTGATCTTAACCCAACTGAGCATGCATTTCACTTGTTGAAGACTAAGCTTCAGACAGAAAGGCCCACAAACAAACAGCAACTGAAAACCGCTGCAGTAAAGGCCTGGCAGAGCATTAAAAAGGAGGAAACCCAGCATCTGGTGATGTCCATGAGTTCAAGACTTCAGGCTGTCATTGCCAACAAAGGGTTTTCAACCAAGTATTAGAAATGAACATTTTATTTCCAGTTTTTTAATTTGTCCAATTACTTTTGAGCCCCTGAAATGAAGGGATTGTGTTTAAAAAATGCTTTAGTTGTCTCACATTTTTATGCAATTGTTTTGTTCACCCCACTGAATTAAAGCTGAACGTCTGCACTTCAACTGCATCGGAGTTGTTTCATTTTAAATTCATTGTGGTAATGTACAGAACCAAAATTAGAAAAAAGTTATCTCTGTCCAAATATTTATGGACCTAACTGTATTTAACCAAACATGTTTCAAATAACAGACCCCAATAAAAAATTAGAGATAATGGAAAAAAGTCTGTTTTGCTTTTTCACAGTAAATAAAAACATCTATATGTTATATCAAAGCAAAGATTATTCCAGTCACATCCTATGACTGGTTTAGTGAACAAACATAATAGGGACAGACAAAAATAAGACACACAGGACCAACTACCCTAACTAAAAGAATACTTAGTCTTAAATGTAATGAATTATTATTATTATTATTATAAATACTATACAACTTAAAATTCCTCTTTAAACTGTTATTCCTTAAAGCAAGAAGCAAAACAAACACTTTAATTAGAGGCAAGAGTATTTACTTGGAACTATGACATTGAAGGAATTACTGAATCATGACTAAATGTAAGCCATGGAGATAAACATAAGGTAGTGTCCGTGGCCGTACACCTTTCAGGAGAGGTAGAACAATAAACAGGATAAGTAATTTTGCTGTTGCACAAGAAATACACCAAACATTTGGTAGATTTACTTGTATGACTGCATTTTAATTCTAACAGTTACCTGAATGATTTTTCATTTATCTTCTTAACGGTTTCAACTCCAGTCATTGGGCACCCCCATGATTGTATGTTTAAATTCTGAGAACAGTGAATGCTAAAGAGGAATAATTACTACATGCCACATTAATTTGGCTGCTTATTTTTAAGAATAAGTTTTAAGTATCTCTTGACTCAGGCACCGCCGCAAGTGGCAGCCTTTCCAGCATCTCCGTGTACGACTTTGACTTTATCTTTCTACCTTTTTCTCTATTTCACTGATCACTCCTACCACTTTTATGTGGACTCGTTCCCTGGACACATTTTACTACTTTGACATGGATTTTTACACGCCGAGACTCGTCTATTCAGGTAGTTTAAAAAAAAGTGTGAATTTCCCCTTGGGATTAATAAAGTATCTATTTATCTAATTAGTAGGCAAGTGAAAATGGCAGTGAAGTAACTGTTCTACCTTTAGTACTCAATATTATTTGTACCTGTCTCTTCACTGTTTATTGTTAACCATCAACATTTAAATACAGTTAAAGGGAGCAAACAGGACAGGAAAGGAAACAAAGAAAGCAGCAAAACAAAATATAAGCATTTGAAGATTTGACAAAGGATATAAATATGCATGACTTTTTTTAGAAATATTTGTAGGCCCAATAGGTAAATAATAATATCTCTTAAAAGTGAGAATGATGCACTTAGTGTGAAATTGGCTGGAATAAATCCTGTAGGTATGGGGCTACCTGAGGACTACAGTTGAAAACCAATTGTTTTTACACAGTATTCTAGTTGTCCGGTTTACATGATGAACAAAAATATTAAAATTTTAACCACAGCCCTTCATTACAATTTACAACTTATCTTCCATCCAGCTGTTAAAAACCCCACTAACTTATCCAAATAGTCATGCAAGGCATTTTAGTGGTTCAAACTTAAAAAAGGAAGAGTATATGTCAAAATGTTGCCTAGCATATCACTGCTCTTTCATTTTAGGAGATTTCAAAACTCTAAATCAGCTTTAGCATAGCCTCAGGTACAAGAATTTAATGGGTCACAACAACATAGTTCCTTGTGTTTTATTCTCCAAAGTAAAAAAAGAAAATGACAACAGTTCATACCTTTCATTTTTGGAATCCAGCTTTCATTATTTTGAAGAATCATGAACTTGGTATTTGAAGGCAAGCACATGAAATATGTCTCATCTTCAACGATTGTCCCATCATCCTCCAACACAATAGTGACATTTTCTTCACTTTTGATGTCCAGAGCCTCGCACCCTGACAAAATTAGAAAAGGAGAGTAATAGGATTTATATTACATTTTTCAGGATGATAAAACAAGGTTTGATAATGATAATTAAGAAGTTTTTTTTTTAATAACAGTACACAAAAAGCTACTTCATTTACTTCTACTAGGTAAATTTGAGAACTATAATACAAAAAATGTAATACAGTAATATATCTTCTGCAAATACAAGATTACTACTCAACATTTAATATAAAACAGTACAGCAAAAACGCAAGTAGAACTTGATAATTTAACCATATTAAGTCTGGTATTTTGAATTGTTAGTTTAGTTTGCAGTTAAGTTTGCAACTGGGTTTAAAACACACAAGATTGAATATGGATTAGCTCCATTTCAATTTACAGAACTACACAATGACTCTACTGTACACCATACAGTATACTGGTCTAATGGAGGTCTACTTAGCATTTCTAGGATACATAAACCTAATGAAGTTGGCAGAGCTATTTACTTTCCAATTAAGTTTAGAATCGAGTTTAAAATTCTAATTTAGAAGATGAATTGTGATGTGATTTAGATGTAAGGAATTGTGGTTTTGATGCACACTTCAAATAAGTAATGGTATCACAGCAATGATTCAAAAACCAAAGACCAAATTTTCTGGAGGTGTTCACAACATTAGAAGATAGATCTAGAAAAAAAAAACAAAAAAAAAAAACTTCCTAATTTTAATATATACGTTTCTTCACTATTCAATTTTTAATACTATAATCACTCATAACATGGTAATTTTTTAATTTTGGGGATAGCATAGTATTTAAGCAAAATATAGACCTGGAAAAGAACTTAGATGAGATTAGATTGGATTATCTATTTATAAAAGCACATTTAAAACAACAGAGGTTGTGCCAAAGTGCTGTACAAAAAAGCATTAAAATAAACACAATACAATCAATCATGCAAAAGCAGATTAATAAAACAACCAATTGTAACATCCACCACAATCCCATCATACACAATGAAAGACAGAAGAAAACAAGTAGGTCTTCAGCCGACTTTTAAAAACCTCGATTTAGGATGAAGATCTGATGTGCAGAGGTAAGTCATTCCAAAGCCTAGGAACAACAACTGAAAAAGCTCTGTCTCCCCTAGACTTGGCACTACAATGAGCAGTCGTCCAGATGACCTCAGTGCTCTTGGTGGCACATAGGGGTGAAGGAGGTCACAGATATATTTTGAAGTGAGACCATGCAAGACTTTAAAAACAAGCAACAAGATTTTAAAATCAACGCAACACCTCACTGGTAGCCAGTGGAGAGAGGCTAAAATGGGGGGAGATGTGATCCCTTTTTCTCGACCCAATCAAATATCTAGCTGCCGCATTCTGAACCAGCTGAAGGCGCGACAGAGCAGATTTTGGCAGATCCACGTATAAGGAATTGCAATAATCTAGTCGAGATGTAGGGCGGCACGGTGGCGCAGTGGGTAGCGCTGCTGCCTCGCAGTTGGGACACCTGGAGACCTGGGTTCGATTCCCGGGTCCTCCCTGCGTGGAGTTTGCATGTTCTCCCCGTGTCTGCGTGGGTTTCCTCCGGGCGCTCCGGTTTCCTCCCACAGTCCAAAGACATGCAGGTTAGGTGGATTGGCGATTCTAAATTGGCCCTAGTGTGTGCTTGGTGTGTGGGTGTGTTTGTGTGTGTCCTGCGGTGGGTTGGCACCCTGCCCAGGATTGGTTCCCTGCCTTGTGCCCTGTGTTGGCTGGGATTGGCTCCAGCAGACCCCCGTGACCCTGTGTTCGGATTCAGCGGGTTGGAAAATGGATGGATGGATGGATAGTCGAGATGTAATAAAGGCATGAGTGACTGTTTCCAATTCCTTCTGTGATATAAAGGATTTTAGTTTAGAAATTTGCCTCAATTGGTAAAAACTGGACTTTACTACCATGGAGATTTGTTTTTTAAAACTTATTGATGACTCAAAGATGATACCTAGGTTTCTGACATCATTATGAATCATTGCTGCCAGAGGTCCTAAGTGCATGCCGATTTCAACTGCAGATGTGGTAGGACCAAAAATTATGACTTCTGTTTTATTTTCGTTTAATTGCAAGAAATTTTGTGCCATCCAATATTTAATATTCTCAAAGCATTTCAACAGATTTTTTACAGATGAAGTGATGTCAGAACTAACTTTGAGGTGCAGCTGTGAATCATCAGCATAACAATGATATACAACATCATGTTTGTAAAAGAGGCCCTCAAGGGGAGCAGATAAAGGGAAAATAGAAGGGGAGTCAGGATAGAACCTTGAGGGACGCCTTGTGAGAGAGGAGCTGGCTGAGAGAAATTCCCATCTACTGTATGTTAACAGACATAGATCTATCTGCCTTTCAGGTAGGACACGAACGATTTCAGTGCACAGCCTTGAATGCCTACTTCATCCTCAAGCTGTTTTAACAGAACTTCATGGTCCACTGTGTCAAATGCCTCATTGAGATATAGCAAGACCAAGATTGCAGAAGAGCCAGAGTCCAAAGTTAATAGAATATCATTTGTTACCTTCAGCAGAGCCGATTCAGTACTATGAAGTTTTTTAAAACCTGACTGAAACACATCATATACATTGTTATAAAATGATATCCAAACCATTTCTGTGCAACTTATATTTAGGGAGATATACCCAGTCAAAGTCATAACACACCCCCTCCCCAATAAGTTCAAATTTTGTAATTTTAAATCTCTCTTAATATTGATCTAAGACACATGGAATTTCAGTTCCATGGGTTACTCATATGAACAAATCAACATGCCAGGTTTCATCAAAATCTGTGATGATGAGATCCAAAAGTGTGATGATTTGACACGGAATTACCCTAGAGTGTCACATGGACCCAAAAACTGACATAATTTTAATGTCACTTATTCCACTACAGTGTCACAGAAAACTGGCATATATGGAGGCAATGTAGGAAGCAGCACAAAGTTGAAAGCCTGACCATCACAGGGCAGGGTATTTTTTTGTTTTTAAATAAATGTGCTAGTAAACATTAGGTATAATTTATTCAGCAGTTATTCTGCAGCATAACGTTGCTGTAAACAGTGGCCAGCTCCAGTCAGAAACTGCCATTTTTCAAGGATTCATAAATGCAGTTTTGCATCAGTCCAGTAACTGATACAGACATATTATACACATGGCTAGAATGAGAAACATCACCAGTTAAACAAAGTATATCACATAAAACAAACTAGAAATTTTATTGGAGTTGATTGTCAGATGTCTGCATTTAAACATTATTCTAAATTATTCACTTTTAATATTATTTTCATTAAAAATGCAGCTTCCATACTTTGTAAAGTTATTGGTTATTACAATTTTTACTTTTGTGCTCTCAATGGATATTTTCAATTTATAAAGAAAATAAAATGACCATGGTTTTTACAATTATTTGTCTCTAATTCTATAGATTACACTCTATTTGTCCCCAAAGGGAAATTTAAATTTCCAGATGCTCAAAATAAAAACTATACATATGATAAAAACAGCAACCACCCCAAACAAACATAAGAACCCCTGGCTTGGATAACATACAGTTGTTGCTGTCAATAACACGGCTGTAGGCAGGGCTGTGGAGTCGGAGACAATTTTGGGTACCTGGAGTCGGAGTCGGCAAAAATATACCAACTCCGACTCCTAATAAATTTAAGTTGTAATGAAAAAAAATTCAGCAAGTTCAAATGTCCCATTTCACAAACAATACTCATAATTAAGTACTTATCTGATGTAAGAATAAAGCCCAGGGCATAGTTGTGTTACTACTAGTCTGAAGTTCAGCTGAGCTATATACAACCTGACATTCACATACAGTATTGTAATTTAGCTTATGGTACATTACAAAAAAGTGTTTTCATTTTATTTCAGATATAATATGTTTAACAAGTTCATTTGAGTGTAAACAAGTGAAATGATGTAAGTGGAGGTGTGTGCTATGGCCTGATGTGTGTTCAGGGGTTCTTGTCTTTTGTTTAAACTGGCCAATATTGTAGTGAGTCATCTTACTAGCCAGTAGTTCTGTGGTTAAACGACGTGTATGTTGCGTTCCTTTAACCAACATGGAAAATACATTAGCATATTAAATACAGAGGAGTCACCGAGTCAGAAGTACCTGAAACTAAGGAGTCGGAGACGAAGGATTTATCTACCAACTCCACAGCCCTGGTTGTAGGTAAGAGTAAGATGAGGTCAGAACTAGTGCTGGCCGGTATACCGGTTCAAACCAAAAAACGTTTTTTAAATTTTGGTATGATACGGATTTTTCTTATACCGCAACACCGGTTTAAAAAGCCTAAACAACATTCGGAACGTGGCGCAGTGAGAAACTGTTTAAGGGGGGACCTTTTTCACTGCTGCACCGAAAAACAGGCATGCAACAGAGTACATGCGTTAGTGGAGGTATTGAATGGTGAAAATGGACAAAGAACATTCTAAAACTAAAACTGAAGCTGTAGCAGACGATAAAGTTGAACATGATGACACAAAAGAACGTTTGCCGAAAAAGGAGCCGTGTCTGTTGTCTGGAGATACTTTGGTTTTAAAAGGTCGGATGTGGACCATTATGTTCAAATGTGTGAATACTGTTTCTATACTACTGGATAATACTGCAAGCCAAGTTGTACTTGTTTTTTTTTTTTTCTTCAATACTGTGTAATGTATCTGGGTACTGTGTAATAGTGTGACGACATGTTGAATTTATTCTCGACATTTCCACTTTAATCTTTTTCTGTTAAAGCCCATTGCGGCACTTCCTGTGTGATTTTGGGCTATACAAAAATAAACTGTAAACTGTAATCTCAACACTTATGACAAGAATAAAAAAGTCGACAAGTTGACTTTATTCTCGACATTTCTACTTTATTCACGCAGTTTACGTCGAGATTAAAGTCGACATGTTGACTTTATTCTCGTAATTTGTCATTAAAGTAGAACATCGTAAACTAAACTTAATCTTAAAATTAATATTTAATTTACTATATTTTCTCAAACCCCGTCATAAGTTATGTAGCACATTAAATGACCTGTGTTAAGTGTTCCCCGAGCCATGTTAATCAGAACGTGCTACTTAAACTGACTTCCTCTTGCATTAAGAGGAGGCGCAGGCAGCGATTACCACACACAATACATTAATTTCATGATATTCCTGCTCCCTGAGCATTTAGAATGCTAAGATAAATACTTGATATCATTTTCATGATGAAATGCATTAAAGCATGTATTAATCATGTGGGGGCCAGTGGCATTGAGGTTGCACTGCTGCCTTGCAGCAAGGGGTCCCGGGTGTTCCCTGCCTTGAATTTGCATGTTTTTCTGGTGGGTTTACTCGGTGTGCTTCAGGTTTTTTTTTTTTCCAAAGTCATGTAGGATGTGGGGTTTTGTTCTGCTATATTGACCCTGCTAGTGTATGTATTGCTCGTATTCACCCTGTGATGTGCTGGCACCCTGTTCAGGATTTGCTCTTGCTTGCTGGGTTGGGTGCAACCCTGAATGGATGGCATAATTAAACATATATAACAAAGATTTTTTTAAAGTTCTGAACACTCCATGGTCCAAGTTTATAACTAGTTTTAATTTCGCAAAGATGTTTATCGTGTGGTGATTGGTTATGTGGAGAAAGAAAAAGGAAAGATAGGAACTGGGGGTTTGGTACGTCAGACAGATACAGCATGCATGCAATAAAGAAAGCCCGCTCAGATGAACATCCATCGAATTGTGTTCGTGTCTCTGACCACCGAATCACAAACCCAATATTTACACAATATTTAACTTAAACCTGTGTGTTACCCATTCATACATCCAGTTTTTTGGAGCCTCGTCACACCTGCCATAAAGTTCTCTACACTGAACTTACATCTGGGGACCCCTTACTGCATGGGAGCAGCACTACTGTACATGTTTAATACCTGCTTTAATGCATTTCATCATGAAAATTTATCTTAGCATTCTACATTTTCAGAGAGCAGGAATATCATGAAGTGAATGCATTCTGTGCAGCGATCACTGCCTGCACCTCCTCTTAGTGCAGAGAAAGTCAGTTTAAGAAGCGCATAGCGATTAACAACTGGGTCGGGGAACACTTAACACAAAGCATTTAATGTGCTACATTAACTTATGACGGGGTTTGAGAAAATCTAATAAAATAAACATTGATTTTAAGATGAAGTTTAGTTTACGACATTATACTTTAATGACAAAATTATGAGAATAAAGTGGAAATGTCGATTTTAATCTCGACATAAAACGGCGAGAATAAAGTTGAAATGTCGACTTTAACCTCGACATATAGTTTTTTTTTTTTCTCACCGTGGCCCTAATACGCTTCCGTAGAGCTATACTACAAACAGCATTATAAATGCAAGTTGCAGTTTTATTATTTTTGTATATAGCTTAGCTTGAAGCAAGGTCCATATTAATGCAGTTTGCCTTAATGATGGTTCAGTTGGTAAAGATGTTATCACCAAGTTGCACTTGTTTTATTTTATTTTAATTTGGTGAATACTGTGTAATGCACCTCGGCTTGAAGTCTTGGAAGTAATAGTGCAACTTCCAGTAATAATACTATTTATTTTATTGTTACTATTTTTTAGTTTAAATATTATGCAATTTAATGATGGCAAAGTTGTTTAAAAAGTAACTTTAACGTGTCAGTGGACAGAAATTGTTAACATTAACAAAGTGTAGTTGATATACAAAAATATTTACTATTTATTCCTTTTCTAAGACATGTTCAGTGCAATACAATTTTTGACAAGCACCTCTGGGTGTTTTACTAAGTCTAAATGCTTCTTTGGATGGTTGAAAATATGTTGTCAAAATTTTAGTTTAAGTTGTTTGCAAACTTTGTTCAATAAAAAGACTCTATATTTTGACTGTATCTGTCATGCAATGTGATTCCTTCTCTTCATTAGTGCCACCCCCTTGAAAACTATCACTTTATGGGGCCACGCAAACCTGTATTAATACTTGCATGCACATTAAAATGTTTATTTGTACAATGTACAATTCTCATGACAGTGGAGTAGGTTATTCTTAGCCAGTAATTGCAGTGGAAAATGTAATTAACATCCACTCATACAGGGGAAAAAAATACCGTCCAATACCATGAAACCGGTATAATTTTGAAAAATACCATGATATAGAATTTTAGTCATACCGCCCAGCACTAGTCAGACCTGTTAAAATTGTATCATAGGTTTATCTTAAAAGGCATTAAAATTTGAAGAGAGTAGGTCCAACTTGCACTCTTCATGAATGTAACATGCTGATTGACATTTGGTTCCTTGCTTGAACTCAATGACATTCAAAATGATTCATCACTAACATATTCTTAGTGTGAATCATTTCTATTGCTGACTCAGCCAGAATGATGTAACTTACTTTCCTGGGCAGTAATGTGGACAAATTCAGACCACATTTCAATGTGTGGATCACACATTTTGTTTAGAATGTTAACTGTCAAACTAAAAAAAAGGAAAATATAGAATAAGAAACTGTAACTGGACTATGATCTTTCTTTCTACTTTAAAAAAAATCAAAAGATACCATATTTTGAAATTAATGTAATATTCTCAAACCTGCTCAATTGCAGTTCAAAGTCACTGGGCACAAGGCAGAAGACAAGGTCCCAAGTTTATCACTTGGTCCACTCATAGACACAAGCACACCCAAACTTACTCTGGCGCTAATTTGTAATTGACAGTTTAATCTACCCTGCAAATCTTTGGAGATGTGGGAAGAACATCAAAGTGCCTGTTGGAAAACCTACATCGACATTGGAAGAACATGGAAACTCTGTATGGAAAACATCAGGGGGCAGGGTTTTAATTCAGGACACTGATCCATTTGATTGATTAGATCCAATAGATAAATAAATAATAGGTAAGTCAATAGATATTAATAATTTGAAACAGATAGTAATGAATAATTAAATAATAACAACAAATAATAAAAAGCAACAGTAGTAACAAGTGCAACAAGTGTACTGCATATACATAAGCTACTAGGAACAGTTCTGAGGGCAGGGGAGATGCACAGAGTTCAGAGTCCAGGCAGCCAAGGGGTAGAAGCTGTTGCAGAACCTGGGAGAACTAGTTTGGATGCTACAGAACTTTCTGCCAGCTGGAAGGGGGACAAAGAGATCGTGGGATAGGTCCTTCACAATGCTATAGGGTTTGCAGGTATAACGTTTTATAAGGATGTTTTTAATGAAGGGCAGAGAGGTCCCAGGGATCATTCCTGATCATTTATATCCGTTGTGGGACCTTACGGTCAGAAATATTGCCCTTCCCAAACTAGATAGTGATGCAGGTGGTCAGAATTCTCTCAAAAGCGCCCCTGTAGGATGTGGCGAGAAGAGGGCAACGTGAGCTTGACTTCTTTAGCTGCCAAAGGAAGTGGAGACACTGCGGTGTCTTCTTGGCTACAGAAGTGATGTTAATTGACAAAGAAAGGACATCTGTCAGATTCACACCAAGGAACCTGGTGCTCTTGACCAATTCCATTGCAGAGCCCATGATGTCCAGGAGGGTATGGACAAAATTGGCCCTCCTGAAGCCAACAAACATCTCTTTCATCCTGTGCATTAAGAGACAGTCTGATGCACATACACCTGTCTGCCAGTTGTCTCATCCCCATTAATCATTGTAGCTGTCGCAAAATGTGTGTGTATATATATATATGTAAATTTGATGTTTGAATTTGTAAATTATATTGTATATCATAATAGATGTGGTGCAATCTTATTGTTGATAACAATTGCTTTTCTCATTGTAATTTTATTTATTTTATAATCTCAATGTATTTGTACATTTGTAAGTTTGCAAAGTTGGTCTGAATGGAAGGGCATAATGGTCACATGATAAGGTTCATTGGTGGATCGGAAATGCATATAGTGACACGCTTAAAGGACGCTGAGCTGTTTAGTTTTAATAAGATAGTAAGAAGTGAAGTATCAGAGAGACTGTAATAGAGACTCCTGAATTTCTGGTCAGAAGGCGCACACGGTATGTTTTAATTTGTTATCCTTACACCTGTGTAATTCATTAAATTGTTTAATTTACTAGATTTATTTTATTTTAGTTTTTCATGGTGTTTGAGAGCTGTAAAGAGAGAGAGAGAGAGAGAGCAAATAAATACTCTTTAAACATCAGTCGGAGCATGGTCTCATCTGTACTAGGAGAAAACCTTCGGGAGCGGCTACAATCATATATACCCAACACCACCACCAACTTAATGTTAGTGTTAGAGCTGTATGACAATTGTACAATATTGAGTCAGCAGAGTGAACAGAAAATGGCTGAGTGCTCAGCCTTGAGGGGCACCACTGTCCAGTGTGATGGAACCAGAGATGGTGTTTCTGACACGGACTGTCTGGGGTTTCTCTGTCAGTAAGTCCAGGATCCAGTTGCCTAGCAGACTCAGCTTCTTTATAAATCTGTTTATAATTTTTACTTATTTTTTTATTTTATTATCATAGCACGTGGTTAGTTCTGCTGCTTCATAGCTCAGGAGTGCTACACAGTGCTGTAAATAAGTCCTGTGCCCTTTCTGATATCCTTTCATTTTACTATTTTATAGAACGAATAACCTCAAATCTTTAGACACCATGATAAACTACAGAAAGGGACATCAGTGAACACACAATACAGTTTTAAATCATTGATTTATTTATTCAATGAACAAAGTTTTCCAGCACCCCCAAATTGTTCCAATACTTGGTTGCAGCAACTTTAGCCACAATAATCACAACTAAAATGCCTGTCATAATTTGATACCAGTCTTAAGCTGCTGTTGAAGAATTTAGTCAACTCTTTTTAATAGAACTGCTTTAAATCAGACACACTGATATGCTGGCAAGAACAAATTGATTGTTTTAGGTCCTGCCACTGCATTTCATTGGGTTCAAGTCAAAACTTTGATTAGGCCACTCTAAAACTTTAACTGTATTAATTCAAAGCCTTTCAGTTGTAAACTTGCATAACTGGGGTAATCAAGACAGTGACCCATAACACAAAAGCTTCAACTTCAGGTCATGGACAGATGACTAGACTGTCTCCTTGAGAATATTCAAGTGAAGTGCAGAATGCATGGTTTCTTTAATAATGGCAAGTCTTTCAGGTCACAAAGCATTTCCTCAGTATTATATTTTACGCATGATGTTATTCTGTAGAGTACTATATTAGCTTTATGCCAGACAAAGTTGGACCTGTGTCATCTATAGAGCTTCTTGACTTGTCTGTCGTTAGAACATTATTCAAAAAGGCTTGAAGATGATCAGGCTATTGGACACTATTTTGTTTCAAAATGTTTGAAAATATTTATTAACCTACTGAATATTCTAAGATAGCTATCATATACAAATATGATAAATCCAAATATGACAAATATCCTCCAAATTTAAAACATTCCAAGTCTGTTTTAATTTAAATAGATTACGCTTAAATAGCAGGCAAAAATTTGATCCTTTTAACTTACAGATTTTCTTCCAGTTTTCTACAATGCAAACAAATACTAAATACACAGCTAAAATCTTTCAAACAATCAAGAACACCTCAGCGATTATGACATCTCAGCTTTTTAAATCATTTAAAATAGAAATTTTAATAATCACTACCAGAAAATTCTGTAGACATGCTACAAATGCAATAAACAATTTATTTTGAATTAGAGTTTAAACCAGAAGAATTTGCCTTATTTTCTGAGCAAATGACAGTACTGCCATAATCATTTGTTTTGAACAATATTAAGTGCCTTTTTAATTGTATTTTTTTTAAACTGATTTACTATGTGACCAATGGAAATGTCATCTGCATCACACACTGACCATATTTCACAGTCTAGTTTAAAAAACTAGACAAATACAACTGCATAAAGTGATATCTATTGAATACATATTCTTCCTCCAAAATGTAACTTTTTTTCAAGCCTCAAGGAATTTTCTTCAAGAAAAACAATTCAGGGTCATGGGGGAGAAGAACCTTTCTCGGTAGCATCAGTACCCACATTTACACCAATTCAGACTCACCAATTAATCTAACTTCCATATTTTTGTGAGAAGGATGCATGCACACATAGGATTGTATGTGCGAACTCTACATTGACAAAGATAGGTACGTGGTTTAGAAATCAGAGTGGCTGTGCTAATCACTGCGTCACTCTGCTGCCGTCTAAGAAAACTCAAACCTGAAAGCAAAGACTAGACATATGAAAAGGACGTTTTGATTTATTTTTTTTAACACAGAAAAATATTTCTGTTAGCATCAGCATTCTGTCGACAAAAATGATCAAAATAATGTATCCGCAGCTAAAATCTAAAAGTAAAAATAGGCATCACGCCTGTTTTTATTTACTAGTTTCACCCTTAAATTAGGTCATTGTAATCAGTGTTCTGTTATTTGGCCAGTGGTTATTTGTATACATACGACTGGCTCATAAATAGGACATTCTAGATAACGTAAAAATTGCTTGACTCAGGTTTTAAAACGATCTCGCCGTCACCGCCCTTTGGCGCGGTACCACTTTTTGACACCTTTTAGTGCATTATACACTTCGACTGTAACAACATGTCGTCTTTACAAGTGGCACTATTTTCACCTATCAAAATGGAACACAATTAACTGGAATTCACATCAGAAGTAAAACAACGTAAAGTTTGCAGTTGCCATCGTAATGGGCATTCACTTACCACAGATCTTTAGTCCGTCCAAAGAGGAGGCTACCACGCCGTAAGACTTCCGCCGTGAGAAATTACACACCTTACATGCTTTTACGGTAGACATTGTGTGGCTGTAGCGTTAAGGAAAAATGGCACAAAAACAGAGAAAGATAAAAACACACCCAGTTAATTTCTTCCAGTCTAACGCTTTAGGGAATTTGATGATATCAGAGAATTGTGAACTTGCTTGTTTAGTTTTCGACAAGGAAGAGGCGGGACTGAGTAGAGCATTGTGGGATTTGAAGTATCTTACAAACCCGGGCGCCTTACAGCCAAAGCTTCATCAAAATACTGTTCACAGATCCGTCAAACCTGACACAGGAGAAGAGCAGAATTATTGCTTATATTTAAGGAAAATCAAATTAAACCTGTGAGACTGTAATACTACAGCAGATAGCCGTTATAAGTGATAACTTCGCAGCTTCGCAACTTTTTTCTCCTTTCTTATTTCTTCAAAATAGAAGCGAATTTATATTTATTAGTTAGAAAGATTACTTTTTATTGTTCAGAGGAGAGAAAGAATGTTGCCATGTAAATGTTTTTCACAGAAACATACAAAGTTGGGATGATCCACCCATTCTCTTGACCAGGTAAAATGTAAGCAAATGGCATTGTTAGGGACGGCTTTAGCTTCTGATCTTTGCAAGCCCTCCCCCTGCCTGCATAACAGATTTATTCTATGTTCCATTTGAAGTAGGAAGTCGGAATTTCCAAGTCCCTTGTCAGAATTTTGCAATTGTATCCGGCTGCTGGTCGCAGACTCGGCCTTCCACGCCCCCTGCCTTCCACACCACACCCCCAGCATTCGCGTCCGTCCCCTGTCACATCGCTTTCGTTGAAAAACTACCGTAGTAACGTTGATTTACCCTGTAACCCTAAAAGACGATATTAATATACCTTCCTCCAATCACGAGGCAAGAATGCGAGTTTCTCTGTATGGTATTACTGTCGTATTTACTTTTAGAAACAAAAAAACAGTTTTATAATTTATGAGTCAGGATTTGATATAGTTAAAAGAAAGAGGGCATAACATATTTTTAGATTAAGGAAACACCATACTAAATATGAATGTGGTTGCTCTAACTGCTGTTATAGTGAATTCTATCCTTCAAAATATTTGAAATTATTTTTACGATACTTGTGTACTAAATGACATGTCTGGCATTATTTCTGGAACCTCGTTCAATAAAGGAAAATTCCGTTAATGACATTTATTTATTATGTTACAAAATAAATGATGATCAATAACAAAACAAAGCAATCAACAGGCATGAAAATGAAGGTCTAAACTTTTGAGTTCTCAGTAAAAGAAACTTTTAAAATTGTTTATATTGAACAATTTTTTAAATGATACAGCTTACTATACAGTTCATACCTTCATTTTCATTATCTGTCTTGAATTGTGTTTTCTTAATTTTGTTCTACGCTGCTGCTATAATGTTGATAAATTTCAGGTGGAGTTACTAAACTTTCAAACGTTTACCTAGTTTTTAATTTTAATGCACAATTGTCAGGCCCGGTCTTAGGTATTATGGGGCCCTAGGCGAAAGGGGGGTCCAGGGGCCCCCTGAGGGGGCGGAGCCCCCCTGGAAGCTCTGTGAAATGTGTGAAAATTAGACCAAGGAGTCGATCCGGGGCCCCCGGACGCTGGGGCCCTAGGCAGTCGCCTACTTCGCCTATGCCTAAGGCCGGGCCTGATTGGGACAAATAATGCTGTAGTATATTTAAGTATATATGACAATTGCTCACTCGGACAATTTGTTTTGGGGGCCCCCAAGAAGGCGGGGGCCCTAAGCTATAGCTTGTGTAGCTTATATGTAAATCCTGCACTGACAATTGTTCTCCCTGGGACCCTAACTTGTAAGTATGTACTTATCAAAGAAAGTGAAGCAAATCTCTTAAATTGCTTAATAGATATTATATCGTTTGCTTTTCTAAAGAAATGTAAAAATTTGCATTATTGAAAGTTGCACTTCCATAAACCGTCTTTTTTTATTTATTTTGGAACTGAACTAACAGATTTTAAACTTAACTTTAAAAATGTTTTGTTTGGATAGATGCAATAATTACAAATCAGTTTTTTTTAGTGATTTTAAATCCTTTAATCGCCATATACAATTTCTTGTATTAGGAATTTGTCATTTGTCACATATCCCAACTTACTCTCTAAACGGAGATATACTTTTTTGTAAATAAGATTACTGTTATTAGGTCATCGGTCTCACTGCTTGCTAAGGATTCATCTCTTCCCATAGTGTGTTCAGCTGTCTTTGACCACTTTGAGCCTGCGTTTGTCATCGTCTTTGTTGTCTGATATGGTGCAACGCCTGAATCCTACAAATTGCCCCCTGGACTGTGTCCCCTCTCGATTAGTTAAGTTTTTTTTTTTATTCTGTCAGACCAAGTATTGTTACCTTAATAAATGCTAGCTTGATTTCAGGTTGTGTTCCTGCTGCTTTGAAACACTCTGTGGTGCAGAAACGTATTATAAAAAACAAAATAAGGACCCTCTAATGTGTCAAATTTCAGGCCAATTTCTAAACTGCTTTTTTTATCTAAAGTCTTAGAAAAAGTTGTCCTAATTCAAACATTTCTGGATGAAAATAGTATTCTGGAAAAATTCCAATCCAGATACAGATGTTCTTACAGCACTGAAACATCCTTGTTAAAGGTTTACGATGACCTCTTCCCAACTACTAATGCTGGAGATTCTGCCATTCTTGTACTGCTAGATCTTACCTCAGCTTTTGATATATTGGATCTTACAAATCTTATATCCCGCCTTAAACAGTATGTAGGCATCCAGGGTAATGCCCTTAAATGGTTTAAATCTTATCTAAACAATAGGAGCTTTTCTATTCATTTGGGTGAGTTCTCATCCTCTGTAGCTCCACTTACTTGTGGGGTTCCGCAGGGTTCCATCCTTGGACCAGCTATCTTTTTGATATGCATGTTACCTTTAGGCTCCATTTTTAACAAGAATGGCTTTTCTATGCTGATGACACTTAAATATATTTGCCACTAAAATCAAAGTGAGAAAATACAGACCCTCCATGTGTACTTGAATGATATTAAAACCTGGATGGCAAAATGCATCTTCTTAAACTAAATTATAATAAAACTGTGATCATGGTGTCCAAAAGTTAACAAAGTTTGAGTGTCTCTGATGTTGCTCTTGGACCCCTTGTCATATACGTATCATAAAGCTTCAGTTAGGAGCCCAGGCGTGATCCTCGACAGCTCATTCAAACACGACAAACAGATAAATTGTGAGGTTAAATGAAACTTTTTCCAGCTGAGATTTTAAGGTAAAGGCTTTTCTTTTCAGTGATCTTGAACAGGCCATCCAAGCTTTTATAACATCTCATTTGGACTATTGCAGTTCTTTGTGTGTAGATGTTGGTCAGGCCCTGTTACAACACCTACAACTAGTCCACAACTTTGCTGTTCACTTATTGAATGGCTCTCATAAGTGTGGCCATATTTTATCACTACTGACCTAGCTTCATTGGCTTCTGGTCTGTTTCAGAATTGATTTTTAGTACTGGGGTGTTGTACCGTGTTAGCCATTATGAATGTAGAGAAAAGCCAAGCAAAATGACACCTTTTATTGGCTAACTAAAAAGATTACAATATGCAAGCTTTCGAGGCAACTCAGGCCCCTTCTTCTAATCTTGCCTGAAGATGGGGCCTGAGTTGCCTCAAAAGCTTGCATATTGTAATCTTTTTAGAATCCATCCATCCATCCATTTTCCAACCCGCTGAATCCAAACACAGGGTCACGGGGTATCTGCTGGAGCCAATCCCAGCCAACACAGGGCACAAGGCAGGAACCAATCCCGGGCAGGGTGCCAACCCACCGCAGTAAAATTCTATTTCTTGTTTTCAAATGTTTGAATGGATCAGCCCCATCTTGCCTCTCGAAACTTGTATGTGCCAACAAGAGCCCTGCAGTCTACTAGCCAGATGATGTTAGTTGTGCCGAGGTCGAGGCTGAAGCAAAGGAGGAATTGGGCATTTGTGGTGGCTGCTCCTTTTCTCTGGAATGGCTCACCTTATTATATTAGGTCTGCTCCAACACAGGCCATTTTTAAGTCATCATTAAAGTCTTATTTCTTCTTGCTGACATTTGACCCTGCAAGAGGTTGACATTGTATGTATATGTTGGCTCATGTATATTCATAATTATAAATATGTATGTATGGGTATTTTGAGTTTATCTTTTATATAATGGTTGGTTATGTTTGCAGTTTTGTGATGTGTACATACTGTATATTTGAACTGCTTCTTTTACCCTTTCTTGCACAGCACTTTGTTTCAGTTCTGGCTGTTGTAAATGTGTTTTAAAAATAAAAATTGCCTTGCCCTGCTTTATAAAACATTATTTTAATACATAACACTAAGAAGTGCAGATCTGAGACAATGGACTGTAAAGATGAAGTTGGTTTGCAACATTTATTACAAAAAAGTTAAAGAATATATAAAATATAAAACAAGAATTGTAGGTTGTAACTGAACAATGAGGGACATGTATGTTTGTTACATTTTCTCACAAAATACAGTCATTTTCCTTTTTCCTCTCACATTATCTAAAAACAGATGCATGTCTTCCATATGTGAAAAAAGGATGATGAAGGGTCTAAAGACATTCCCTCTCCTCTTCTTCTGGAAATTCTGAAATTTCTGAAGGGCCTCCTTAATGTCGTCTTTGTCCATTGACACTAATGAAGGGAGTGAGATGTGCCCCCTGAACACAGAAATGTTCTCAGCACACTACTTCTCTGCCTCGGTAAAATGCTGAAGGATTGCTGTAATACATTTTATTAAAAAAAAAAAAAGAAAGAAAATTCTTTATGTAGTCATCATAAAGCTTATAGCCTTTTCCTCCACATTTACAAGGAATGTAAGAAAAGGAAAGTAAAAAAATAATGTA
Source organism: Erpetoichthys calabaricus (assembly GCF_900747795.2). NCBI lineage: Eukaryota > Metazoa > Chordata > Cladistia > Polypteriformes > Polypteridae > Erpetoichthys > Erpetoichthys calabaricus. The sequence goes on along the minus strand of NC_041401.2, from coordinate 150,310,739 downwards.
CAGTATATTCTGAATTTGTTATACATTATTAACATTATTGCTTTCGATCACAGATTCTGCTAGTCTTCAATGTTTCTTACCATACACTATTATTAACACAGCACACAATGCATTTCAAATGTTTTAAGGCCTTTAAGAGTTGTACTAGTACTGTACTACAGTTTGTTAGAAGATGTAAAACAGGCTTTTAGTCTTTTGGCCTTTGACTTCTACTGGTTAATGATTAACAGCAGCATCTGAGACAAGCATTAACAGTCTTTTTATACATTTTATTCACTATACCATAGGCATTGTAAGCCAGCATCAACAAAATGTAATTCATCTTTCTTATGGAAGTTTATAAAATGATGTGTCTGTACCTGATCATTGGTGACCTGTGATGGATGTTGGAGAAGGGAGGCTGACTTTTCTCCTAAAATAAAAGATCTGAAACCTGCATGAACGCAGTGCTATAGAACAGAATAGCAAGACATTTTGTTTTTCATTTCAGATGTAGTGCAAGGCTTTACTCATCTTCTGTCTTCTCATTAATGGCTCAATAAAGTCTAAACCTGAAAACAGAGAAAATAATATTTACCTAAGGAAATGTTTAAAAGAACCAAAAGAATAAGAACAAAAAGTGACCCTGTCCTGGCTGTCCATTATTTCTGTACCTTCTAATTTTTTGTTTGATTCTTGGCCTTCACTTAGAAGGGCGTTTGCTCGCTCAGTCCGATGTGAGCAGTTTCTTCAGTGATTTCAAAAAGAAGCACTAAGTTTATAACGGTAAACATTTTGACTATTTGTCTTTGATTTACAATATGGCTAAGTACTGTATATTTGCCATATTACTGCAGAAATAAATTAAAGTTATTAAAGGAAATTTAAATTTCATTTACCCCTTGGAGCTGGAGTTCTCAAGCAACATTCTACACCAGCACTTCCTCAAAGCCAGCATGTCATTCTAAAGAGGACTGAGCAGAGTCACGTTGTTAAAAGGAGTTTAATGTTACAAAAATATTTATGCAAATCATTATAAACATACATTTAAAATATCTTCAAAACCACTAGGGACAGTATGCTGAAATTAAAAAAAATACAAATATAATAGAATAAAATAAACAACACAAATTGTAGAAGGTGACAAAAATGGGAACCAGCAACCAGATATAATCCTCCCTCTACAAATGTTACAATTAAAGAAGAGAGTACTAAAGTTGAGACACACCTCGTTAAAATTGAAGGGGGCTTCGAGGATGAAATACAGAGAAACCACAAAATGGTCATTTGGAAACCTGGACAATATTAAATACTGACAAATATTGAATAAAAGACAAATATTAAATACTGACATACACTAAACTGTTGACAATGACTTTTAAACAAAAACAACAATGGAAATAGCTACTGGTGACACACCCTGTGTTACATCTGTAAATAGTAAAACCTTCCAACTAACGGAAAATGCAGGATTAGCTCAGCTTTTTAAACTGTATTTTAAAAAGTTCCAGTTCAGAAATCTAAACGTCAGTATTGTTTGCAAACACACACTGCTGGCATAATTATTGCATACTTGACAATGTGGCCTTCATGACACTGAAGGCGAGGCATCAGGATGCTGTAGTCTCTTTGCTTTTTACAAAGAGGGCACTTGGATTCATTTTGATATTTAATCAATGTAATCAAAGTTGGTTTTATATTCTCTGCTTTTATGGAGAAATGTGACTATGGAAATCAAGACCAAAATAATATGTAATACTAATTTGTCAGAAAGCACTATCGTGCTTTTATAAATAGCTAACTTAACTACAGAAAAATCAAGTTAAATAAGATATTTAACAAATGTTAATGACGACGATAAACATAAATACCTTTCATATTGTACACTAACATTGCAGATTCTCTACATAACATCTCATAAATAAGTGAAAAAGTTAATACAGATGAAATAATAAGGCAAATATTAAAAAGAAATAATACAAGAGGTAAAAAATAATTAAAACGATATGCTTAAAAATAGGATATGTCAGTAATGACGATAAACAGAGAACACTTAGATTCGCAATACAGTATATAATCGTACATCTCATTAGTTTTGTTTAATGGATCTAAAGTTTCTTTAAATATACTGAGCTTTTTATTCTGTGAGTCCATACCTGGTTCTGTTGTGCCATTGTTCCGTGTCGGAAAACGTTTTCACCTCCTTTTCTTTTTCGAATTAGAAAAACCGTACAGCAGCTCTTCTCCTTCTCTTTCTACAGACTGTGGGCGGTTGTGGGGTGGACTTTGGAAGGCAGGAGGTGTTGAAGGCCGAGTCTTCGACTTGCAGCCGGACCCTTCTCGAATTTTCATCTACAGTGCCCCTTAAGTCAGATTTACAACTTAGAAACTCATGGCTGGTCTGTCAACTCCGAGTTTGACCGACTTCAGACATCAATCCAAAATGCCATTGTGCACCAGAAACTTATGTGAAAGCTGTAGTATTTTACTGTTTATTGGCACTTCTGTCTATTTGTGTCTCAATAAGTAAGTCATACACACAGTTCTATCCAACCTCTACAGTATATGTGGCCATATTGCTGTGGTGTTTGGATATGCAAAATACACCATAATGCATTGTTATCAGTTGTTTTGTATTCCGTTGATGCAAGCACAACATAGGTTTTCTTGGACATGTCCTTATTGGTTTTCCAAATGTTTTACTGGAACGAGATCAGCTCAGGTGTGACGTCTTTCCCAGCTCCAACATCCAACTTCCGAGGTAAACTGAACGAAGCATTAGGTTTCCAGTACCTGATTTTCGAGAGCCCATTCCTTTTTCCTCCTGTTCTGCATTTCAAATTTTCATCAACACCACAAAAAACTCCTTAGGGAACCACCCCCAGCTTTTTCATCTAACACATATCATACAGTGTATGTTATTAGCTGGGGAGGGTGCTAAGCTCATAATAAATGTTGAAGCTAGCACACAAACAGTAAAAGCATACACACCCTTCCTATACCAAAAAGAAAGTGCACGTGCCACAATTTTGTTGGGAATACAAAGCACAAAACTACAGGGAACTAGTTGATGAGCTTCTGTCTTTCTACCTAGAACTTGGATGCAGCATGTCTTTAAATGTCCATTTCATACACTCTCATTTGGAAATTTTCCCCAAGGACATGGAAGCAGTTTCTGGTGAACATGGGTTGAAATTCACTCAAATGGAGAAAGGTTATAGTAGAAAATGGAGCAAGTCAATTTATCAAACATCTGCATTGTCATTCCACCATAAAACACCTTTATAGGATTATAAGAGGAACTTTGTAAACAATAAATATATTCACGGGGTCTGCTGGAAATTAGTTACTTTTCTTCGCTAAAACAAAAACTGAATGTGACAGAGCAGTTCTTTACCAGATTTGGTTTCAGCACTCTCACATCTATAAAGAGCACCTGAAATGTTTGACAGGAGCCAAACAAAATCTGTAGACCAGTGTAATCAGTTCCAGAAAAATTATATATTTTTTCTAATGTAATTTTACTTTCATTACACTGTTAATAAATATATGTCTTCTATTTTTTTTTTATTAATACACTGTAATGACTGGCAATCAGTGGAATGGATTCAGCACTTAGACAATGCTAGCATAACTGGACGTTAAAAAAACAGTGGGTATTTTCCACGGCCATCACCATCCTCATCCTCTGTGGTCCTTTATTTCGGCCCCATGCTCTTTCAGCTGTTTTGTTCACTGACTTCAGACTCATGTCACAGACTCTGTCTCACACCGCTAACCTGCGGTCAGACACAACACCATTTGGCACATTTTATGCAACTCTGTAAACCAAACCTAGCCAGATCCTTCCCAAGACTCTCCAGCTGCCACTCATCCAGGCCAATTGATTATAGCAGCAGATAAGTGCCTCCTAAATGCTTTTAAATAGGTACTCTCTACCCGCTCTCTCCTCTCCATATTCTGCACAGTCTACTTTTATAGCCAACTTTTCCAGATGGTCCCACCCTTCTGATAGTCCTCAGACACCTGGTCAACTTGTCACTCTCATGTCCTCTCCATGGGCCCTTTTGAGATCTTTTCCTCAAAGGTAACACAAAGTTCTTTATACAGGATATTCAAGGTGGGTACGTTTGTGCTTGTGGAGTTGATTTGTCAATCTTCCTTTCTGGTTGGCTCAGTCTGAAGAAAGCTATTGTGAGTGTGGTCAAGAAAAATACAGCTGCTTTCAATAACTGCCAAATTCAATGCAGATCCTGTTCACCTTCTCGACTTGTTAATTAGCTCTTAACTCACTATGGAGACCAGTGTAATGACCTGGAGAAGTGAGGAGATGGAAGAATTGATTTAGAAATTAGAAAATGGTGGTGGCAAGTGGCCCTCAAAAGGACTGTTGGTTCTTCAGCAGCTGCTGCCGCTGTCTCAATCTTCCTGATCTCTTCCCATGAAACATCACATATTCTCTTCTGCTACATTCACTGCCTGCACACTCGTGCCACCAAATCTGCCTTAAATGGCTCAATTGTGGTCAGAGAAAATCTCATTTGCCTTATTCCTGAGGCTCACTGTTGGCAATGCACTTACACCAATAGGATTTTTGTCCACTGGAAGATGCTGCACGGGCTCCTATACTACTCTTAACATTTTTAAACAATGTCAGGTTAACATTTAAAGTTCTGCAATGTCTTACTTTGACCAGTATGAAAGGCTGGAAATTGGTCCATAATTAGAAAAAATGTCTTGCTCAAGACCTTGCTTTTTAAGATGGAAGTTGGTTGGAATAATACCAGATAATAAAATATCAATGTCTGCTGTACGAATACATAACACAGGCATACAAACCTTGACCAAGGTGGAAAACTTAACTTTTTGCACAAGCTCACAGATGAAGACAGTGTCTGGAGAAAATGCACTAAAGTTGTGTTCAGGTCTAGTCTCAGACCCATATCTCACAACACATTGAAGCTGTAGTAATGGTGTTGGATGGTCTCAGTTGTTGATAGATGGACTGAGCTTTCTTTGGAAAATTATTGTTGATTTTTTTTTTCACAAATATCAGAAGAAGTTGATATTGATGAGAAATTTGACAGTTTCAAAAGTTTTTGTATAATGGAAAATAAAATTCTTGGATTTCTCCATCCATCCATCCATCTTCCAACCCGCTGAATCCGAATACAGGGCCACGGGGGTCTGCTGGAGCCAATCCCAGCCAACACAGGGCACAAGGCAGGAAACAATCCTGGGCAGGGTGCCAACCCACCGCAGGACACACACAAACACACCCACACACCAAGCACACACTAGGGCCAATTTAGAATCGCCAATCCACCTAACCTGCATGTCTTTGGACTGTGGGAGGAAATCGGAGCGCCCGGAGGAAACCCACGCAGACACGGGGAGAACATGCAAACTCCACGCAGGGAGGACCCGGGAAGCAAACCCAGGTCCCCAGGTCTCCCAACTGCGAGGCAGCAGCGCTACCCACTGCGCCACTGTGCCGCCTCTTGGATTTCTCTCCCTAGAGAAATAAATTGTACTTGCCAACCTGCGGCGTAGCATACGCCACATAATTATTTATTGATGGGTGAACACTTCCTGAACGACACAATTGTCGAAATGGGGTGGGTTTGAGGATACGACTGTGAGTGAATGAAAAGATGGAACTCTGGAGAGAGCAACATACAATTGTCCGTGACTGAAAACTGGGTCTGGCAAATACAGGCATATCATTTTGAAAGTTTGTCCCTGTGCCTTATTAATTGTCATTGCAAAGGCCAATCTAACAGAAAATTGTCTGCGTGTAAAAGTAAAAGGCAAATTTGAATCTGATGGGGTCAGGGATATCTGGGGAATAAGGACAGTTTGTAAGGTAGGAGCTGCGATAGTTTTACACTCCAGTACATTGCGGTGAATGCTGGTAACAGTCCGTCTAGTGTCATCACAGAGACTTCTTGCTGGCATGAGGTTTCTGAGAAGCATGACTACTGAACCTATTTTAATTTTGAGTTTATGCGGAGGCATGCCAGTGGGAGAAACACTGTTAAGAAATTCTTCGAGGGATGAAACTTGGTCTGCGGGATCGTCTGTGACGATGGAGGCAATGCTGGTGAAAGTTACTTCGTCGGTAGGGATAAGTTTCAGTACTTGTTCATTAAGGTGTAGCGACTCTTCGTTGGTGACGCTTAATATAGCTCGCGTACTGAGTTGTTCCGGAGTCACAGTTGAAAAACACTTTTTTAAGGAGTTTTAACAGGGAAAAAATGAACATTTGAAACATCTGTAATGTAATAAACCACCAAGAAAAGTAACATTGCAACAATGCACGCTACGAACCAATCGCTGTAAACAGAAGTGAAAACAAAATCAAGCCCAGTGCATTCTTTAACTGCCTTCTCTGGCTTATGCGTCCAGCCATGTCTCTCTCGCGCGGTTGTGTGTGTGTCTCTCTCACGCGCCTGTGTGTGTCGCGCTCTCTCTCTCTCTCTGGCTCACTCGCTCGCTGCACAGGGAATGCACAGGGAGAGACTGAAAACGTGAGCAGGCAGTGTGAATGACTCGAGAGCGAGGGTGGATGCGGGCCGGGGAATAAGGACAGTTTGTGAGTTAGCAGCTGCGATAGTTTTACACTCCAGTACATTGTGGTGAATGCTGGTAACATTCAGGCAAGCGGGCGGGCGGGCGGGTCATTAGGCGTTCTCGTCCAATGGTCTTAGAGTTGGTGGGCGTGGCTCTGTGAGTTGTCGTCGTATCCCATGGTCTTAGAGTTGGTGAGTGGGGGAGAGGGGCGCTGTGAGTTGGCGGGCGTGGCTATGTCGTCCGTATCCCATGGTTTTCTTGCGTGCCGTGGTAGGCTGCTTAGTGAATTATATATATAGATTAGCTGAGATTGCTTCTCCGTATGAGCCCATATGTTCTTTATAAATTTCTGTATTTCTTTTTATAGAAACATTCTAATTATCTGCCATGCAGGTTCATAGTATGCAGAGGTAAATGAAAGTGCTGAATATGTAAAAGAAATAACACAATTTTAAAAGCACAAGGTTCTCAAGTTCACATGTCAATACACTATTATAATAGTGAACCAATTGTTAAAATTTTGAGAAACATAAAAGAGCAGAATATTGTACATGTAGTAATTCTATTAGAGAAACTCAGCCACAGGGATGCACAAACCAGTACAGATTGCGTTGATTTGGACATGTGCAGAGGAGAGATGCTAAGTATATTGAAAAAAGGATATTAAGGATAGAGCTGCCAGGCAAGAGGAAAAGAGGAAGGCCTAAGAGAAGGTTTATGGATGTGGTGAGAAAGGACATGCAGGTGATGGGTGTAACAGAGCGAGATGCAGAGGACAGGTAGATATGGAAAAAGATAATCTGCTGTGGCAACCCCCAACAGGAGAAGCCGAAAGAAGAAGAAGAATTAATTCTATCAGAGAGAAAACTATCAACATGCTTTGATGTGTAAAACTAATAATCTTAGCAGGGGACATAGAAAACTGATTAACATATTAAATAGGACAACCATATGGTCTGATATCATGAATTCCAAACCTAATAATTTAAAATTTAAAGTACAAACCAAATCAAGAGTATGATCTTTTATTTCATTAGGAAACTTAACGTCGTCCAGTTAAAAAAAAAAACAGATTCTAATTTGCTTTTCTAGTGTCAGCATGAGTACTGAAATGACTAAGTACAAGCAGAGCAGGTCACAATGAGCTAACAGTCATTCAGAAATTTCAGAAAGAATCTCTGAGAACGATCTAAAAGTAAGGCGATAGGCAAGTGAAAGCACACACTGCCAGTCAGATATCTTAGAGTAAATACTGAAAAGATGCTGCACTTAAACGGTTAACCAATTTAAATTTTGAACACTACTGTAAACTAGTACTAGTCCACCACCTCGATCATCTGCACATTGTTTGTCTATGCATGACCATTCTAATGGAGTAGCTTCATTAAAAATCATTTGATCGCCTGCTTTGTATCACAAGTTTTTTCTCTGCAGTTGAGCTCAGAGTTGGAGATGACCTCCTGAAAGTACCACCGGTACTTACTAGTCCGCAGTTTAGTAAGCTTCTGCAGCCAGCTCGGGAAGTTCGTTGCTGATTGACCCAGTGTATTCTTTCATAAGAATTCAAAGACACCTTTCAAAGAAAAATAGACAAATACAGTACCCACTCGTTATTTAACCTCACAGTACTGTACCCCTAGCGCTGAATGACCAGCTAATCTTTTAATCTCACCTTTCATCTTCTCAAATGGACAGTTTAGGCACCTACCATCAGCTCTGTATCTTGTTTTGTTCTACTTTCAAAGACTTTGCTGATGAGGGTATACAGCATCCCCTGATTTTTGTTGTCTTTTATGAGTAGGGGGGGAATTAACTTTCACAACGTTTTTCCTGAATGCTTAAACGCCTTGTCATTCCCTCTTCAGTCTAAATTCAGTTCTCCGTACATTCACGAGTAATCGGCAGTGTTTAGGACCCAGCAGCTTCATTTCTGACCCCTTCAAAAATCACATGACAATTTCTACAACAAAGTTACCCTCGCAAAACATTGAATTAGAGTACTGTAAGTGCAAAGACGAGTCGTTGAAATTATTATTCCACATGGAATGTATGAAGTTCGAAAACAAACTCGCTGCTGTTTTCTGTGCTTTTTGCTTTATTTTTATCGTCTGGCAACTTCAGGTAAGTGTACTTTTTTTCCGGGAACAAGCAAAAGCAGCTGTCTTAACTTTATCATGTATCACAGTGTATATAGCTTTACCATTGAAGAAGAGAAAGATGCTGCAAAGAATTTCTTTGAAAACGCCGTGATTTATTCAAGTTTTTTAAACTATTCTTGATGTTAACAAGTTCAAGGGTTCCACTGTTAATAAAAACAGAAATTAGCAATAAACAGCAACTCACTCCATAGCAATACACACTTGAGAACTTCATACATACAGGACTAAGTTAAGCTTAGCAAAATTAGCATCTGAGAGAAAATCTAGAATGATTACATTTATGGCTTTTCAGTAACGCATCTAGTTGGTAAGGGAAATTGAACTTAAGCACAAAATACATATACCTGGCCTCAAAACTGACCCTAATATTGTATGTAGTATTTTCTCAGTGTGCAAGTTCAGAGGGGAGAGTACTTTCCCGACACTGGATTCGAGGTGGAAGTGTTTCAGAAGCAGTGTTTAAATGGGAAAAAACAGTAAAAGGACGCTGTCATTTACACGCACAACTAGCCGCCCCAGTTTATGGAAAAGATGAACTAATTATGACGTTTGTGTCAAAAGTGCAGAAGAAGCATACGGAATATAATCAGATTAAGCTAAACTAAAATTTTCTTTCATGGGAATTGTTAAGATTTTGTTGTCTGCTTTTGATTCTGAATTCCGTTTGCGACTCTACAGGAGACACTACGTTTACTCCATTAATCTGAAATTTTAAGTCCTTTTGGGCCAAGCGACTTCACTGACATACAAAATGCTGCATCCCAGTTTACCGTTATGAATTTACGGAAGCGTATTAGGGCCACAAAGAAGAAAAAAAATTGGGCCACAGTGAAGAAAAAATGTCTTATTTCTTGATTAAAGCCGAAATGTCCACTTTAATATCGCAGTTTATTTCATCATTAAACTAGAACGTCGCAAATGGCACTTTACGTTCCTTTTAATGAAACAGCACACTAGCACAACTGAACCTTAATTTGCAGTTCCATTCATCAGGTAGGAGCCCAGATTCCCCACGATGCTGTATGCTGAGACTGCAGTAGGACAGTGAGTGCCCTCCGGAATTGTAAGAGCTGTTACTAGTTTGATGCATCCTTCTGAGATGAATGTCAACTTCACTTTTAGGGTCTAGGACAGGGGTCTGCAACCTTCACTATGAAAAGAGCCATTTTGCCCCCTCTTCCTCCAAAGAAAAATAGTCTGGAGCCGCAAAACATAACACAGCTTATAAACTTTTAAAAGTTTTAATCTTTTTTTAGATTTTACATGTTACAACCACGGAATACAACAAACAGAAGTGCAGTGTGCATGTGTAGGCCTACTTTGAAATAAATTTAACTGAACTCTGCAGGCCTATTTGAGTCCTTCCTATACCTGTATAAAATTAAAATAAAAACTAGCCCACTTTAATATAAATAAAACATTTAGCTGTAGCTTAGCAGCTTTAAAAAAGTAAACATAAAATTCCATTTCAGTGTGCTCTCATCCTCTTCAGGTTTCCCTCTCAGCCAGCAATCAACTGAAGCACCTGAACATACAAAAAAACCTACATCAGCTCCGGGTCTGAAATAAATGTGTTTTTTTTTTTAAATATTAGCCTATTAAATGCTATTGTTCTCACCTGTTTAATGTGACTTCTGTTTCTGAAGTTCGCTGTAGTTCATCTCTAGCACTTTGAGCTACTTTTTGTATGAAAATGTGCTATATAAATAAATGTTGTTGTTGTTCTATGTCGGGGCTATACGATGTGACTTTGACCTTCACACAGGACTGCAGGCTCATGTGTGAGGTGGGAGAGATAGTTGGACTTTATGAAGTTCATGCTTGAGAAAACTTGCTCACATAAGTATGTTGAGCCAAAGATGGACAGGACTCCAAATGCATATTTTTTCATGTTCATATATGTTTCGGGAATGGCACTCCATGTATTGAAAACAAGTTTGTCGGGTTTGGGGAGGTTTTCAATATCAGTCCATTTGTGCTCTTTAGCGAGAGTAGCCTTCTGACGGGCGACTTCTTCAAGATCCGCTGTCAGGCATTTGAACTTGGACACCCATAAATCTTTATCCGCTATGCGGCCAGTTCAATTTCTAGATCGGGCTTACTTACTCCTGTGAATGCGGATGTGTTCAGCAGGGATGGGTCGATGTCCAGGGAAGGAGAGAGTGTTTTTTTTCTTTCTGAACTCACTGAATCTTTCTCTAAATGCAGCTTGCATTGCAATAATTGTACGGTGGAAATAATCACAATTTATGTGAATGTTCACTGCTTTGAACTCTCTCAGGGAGGGGAAGTGAGAGCGTGTACCTTTCTGTACATCTCTGGCAAACACTGTCATCATGCGCTCAAACACCAAAACATCCTACGCCAAAACATTTAAAGTCAGAGAATAGATGCTCTGATCTTTTTATGAACGATTCTTTCATGTATTCTCCGTCTGTGAACGGCTTACCCCCTCCTTACGATCTCTTGAGCTGCCACAAAACTAGCAGCTGTAGTTGATTGTGGAGAAGTGATCCACTTTTTGAAAGTATGTTTGCTCTGTTCAGCTTTCCGTTGCAGTTCCGAAATTGCTCTCTTTCGCTCATCTTCACTTGGGTATTTTTCAGTGAATGCTGAGTGCTTGTTTCGAAAATGTCTTTCAACGTTACATTTTTTGTTGTTCGATAATTTATCGCCACATATTAAGCACACCGGTAAGCCAGCGTCGTTGGCGGTGAAGGCAAATGCTTCTGTCCACGCAGAATTAAACTCTCTGTTCTCTTCTGGGATTTTTCATTTTTGGGATTTATTCATGGTTAGTGCAGGGGTCGCACACTCCAGAAGCCACCTGCAGGTAAAGGCGAGGGCTATAGACGTAGATGTGACGCATATTTTAGTTGACAAATTATAAATAAAAATAAAAATTAGATGTTAAAGTGTATAACAGTAGTAGTAGTAAATAAACATTATATATATTACATATATTATATACAAATTAAATTAAGAAATTGCCGTTATTCATTTTCATGTTTTTTTTTTTTTTGTCAAGGCCAAAAGGAGCCATTACAAGGAGGCTGAAGAGCCGCATGCGGCTCCAGAGCTGCGGGTTGCCGACCCCTGGTCTAGGATATTTGTTATAGCCTGAGCTGATGTGTTCTCGGCCAGAAAGAACTTTTTGTAGAGGTGAACATGTTCAGTGAGGTGCCCTAATGATTTGAACCAGCTATTCCAGCTGGTATTTCCTGCAGGCTTTTTGAAGAAGGCAGACTTTGCCCACATCACTAGTGGTGCAGCCTCACTAACGTATTTATAGTGCTGCCAGGTCTCTCCCACCAAACTGATGACATGACACAAGCTGGATGAATGTACACAGTTACGCATTACCACTTTTAAAACTTCCTGCTATGCCTTCAAACAGTATGATGCATTGTCTGTAACCACTGCTAAAATGTCATTAAGATTCAGCTGGTTGTTGTGAAGGGACTGAAGTGCTGCCTGTGGAAAAGTTGCAGCTCTCCATAAAGAAAACATCTGCCAAAAAGTACTGGTCCTCAGTACCTGTAATTTTAATTATGTAAATTATTTATAATGATTCTTAAACCTTAAATGTTTACAGATAGAAAATGGGCATCATTACAACTGTAACTTCATCTACTGCATATCTTAAAATAATTAATTACAAGTAAAAGCAAACTAATCTGCAAGATGCTAAGTCCAGGAATTTAACAGAAGAAAAGAAAGAGACCTGCTTTTAAGGGCTATTTGCATCTGAGGAGAAGCCTGCTCTTCTGCCCAGGTTTGTAGGTGCTGAGTTTATAATGGAAGAGTCAAATGTGGACCTTGCATGCCTCGTCACCGCGAGGCAAAACATTTATTAAATCCTGAAACATCATTGTTAATTTTTAAAAGGGTACCCATTAACAATCAGTGCCGTTCACCAATAACATTTTTCTACAGGAAAGGCAGTTAATACCGGCTAAATATAATTTCATGTATAATTAGAATTGCCTACATAAAAAAAATTACCATACAGCCAAATGTTTACTCACCTATCACTATTTTGAGAACTATGTGGTCTTGGCTATCTGTGGTTTAATCAACTACAACATAAATTTTACTGCAACGAATCTTTCGAAGAACAGTGTCCATATATTGTTCAAAGACACTGGGCAAATGAGTTTGACGAAGACTGCTCTCATTTTCTGGCAGCGCACCTCCTTGTTTACAATGCTTAACAAAAGAAAGGATGCATCTTCATCATTTTTTTGAGCGTTATGCTTGACTCGCATGGCCACAAAGTCTTCCACAAACTGGCATCTTGCATCTGATGATTTTGTTGTTTCTTCTATTGTTACCTGAAAGGAACACTTTTTGATCTTAATTTCTCCTTGTTCTTGAGATGGGTTTTAGATTTGATGTGGTCATTGCAAGTATCTTTTCGAGTCCAGTCTATGGTATGCTGGCAAAACTTGCAGAAAAGTTGTCCAGATTCGTAAAAGTCCTTGGCATATTGTTGTGCTCTCAATTTTACAGTTGAGCTTGTGTTTCTTAGTTTTTTCAACGTAATTAGGTTATCTGATACTGCTCGCTTTGACATTTCTGTGTCATGCAGCTAGCTAATTTGCATGCCTTTAACGAGAAAACATACAAGAAACACGCGCACAAATAGATAAAGGCACGACTGAATTTCTATAAAGAATTGCCTTTGCTTAAAAAACAACAAACTAGAAAACAGTATCTGAATGATAGAACTACAGATTATTCAATTGTTTAATTTAAGTTTGTAATAGTCACTCCTTCAGTCTCTAAATTCCGCACATTTCATTTTTAAATCTAAAGTCCGTTTTTAAGCGTTAATTCTGTGATTCCATCTGTGTTTTCCCCATCGCGAAAAACATAAGGCCCTAAATTATATGGTGTAAATAATATATTGTTATTTGGAATACAGTATTTACATTTCATGTGTGTTCTGTGTCTACAGCGATCTGGGTAAATGTAGGATGACAGGAAATACAAGGCAAAAAATGTTGAACACATAACTAAAACAAAAATGTTTTTCATGTTACAGTAATAATGACAAAATGCTGACGTGACGTGTGCAGACTGAAGTCCAAATATCAAATAAACACTTTCACAAAAGATATAACAAAACAACTGCACTTTTATTCGAGAATATAATCAAAGAAAAGGAAAACATTCAGTTTACTTGTTACTGTCAATGAGTAAACACCCAAGCCCAAATATCAATTGACACAAAGTTGATGTCTCTGCTTGGCTGATGCAGAGGTAAGAACTGCATGTTGTAATCAAGAGGTTGTGGGTTTGAGCCCGGGTTCTCTCCATTTTGAGTAGTGAGCTGCTATTATTACAATTATATAAACATGCATTTGGTTTGAGTCTGTAACACCCAATGTAAATTTTTGCTACTTGTAGAATTTAACGTTTTTTTAGTTTTTTTTTAAATTCAGTTTTATTCTCACAGTCACATTCACGTGATACAACGACCTTGACTCTCCCTCTCTGACTTGATGGCATTTATCACTATTCTTTTCACAAGAGTAGCAATGACAGTAGTCAGCTTTCTTCAGGACTAGCCACATGCCTGCCTTAATAAGACTGCTGAGTTGTACTCCTCATTGTGTTCTCTTCATGGCCATGGTATGAGAGAGAGAGGGAGGGGTAAAGTGACCAACTTTCTACATTCCTGTCTAAATCCTTAGGCCAATAGGGTGTTGTAGTAAAGAATGGCCTCTGATTCAAAACCAATCCCAGACAGTCATACTTCAGACCAATGGGTGTACACACTTCCTTTTCACCCTGCCCTCGAGTAGTGGATACCATTTGTTTAGCTGAAGCTTGCCAGCTAGGTAGTTTTATGGTCTTCCTGTAGGAGTTGGTTTATGCAATGTAATGTCCTGTGCTGAATCACCCTTGCCATACCATTAACCCCCCCCCCCCCCCCCAACATGCAATACAATTCACATCCTGAGCCATTCCTAAAGACTCTGGGGTTGGTTAGCTAAACATGAAAGTACAACAAACCAAGTGAAACACTAATATTACAATTGATATGTCTAGCTTACAAATAAAGACATACAAAAGTATTTATCAACATATATACAAACTATCACTCCACTGCAGGTACCAAGTGCTCCCCCAGGATATCAAGAAGAGAAGTAGAATGGGACTCAGTAACAGGCAATCACAAGATTCTGACAGATATCTTAAAAAAAATCAATCATTCTAGATATGTTGAATTCGTTGACTCACCCTGCATTTGAACAGTGTGAGTCAATGTATGTTAATGCACCCTATAGTGGACTTTCTACCTTGACCAGTACTGATTCTTCCTTAAACCTTATTATGTTAAGATAGTTATTAGCCCCCTGTGACCCTACTGATGGATTGAGTAAGTGCAGTGAATGAACAGATGGGTGATGTCCACTTCAACACTGCTAAATCGCTTCCTAGGCAACATAAGGAAACCTAATGTGAAAAATTCCTAAAACAACGAATAGTTTTTTTCTTTCCGCTGAATTCATGACCTCAGTGTCCTTTCTTTAAGACATAGTTTTTGTTTAAAGACTACAGAAGAAAATAAAAAATTAGACAGAACATAGCAAAAACAATAAGCACCAAGTATCACCTTGGTTTCCGACCAGTAAATACTGACACATTGAGAAGAGACTGCAAATTTCATGTTCTCTTTACAAAATAAGACAGAGTTGAAAGAACAGTATATGAGTATTAGTATGGTGTAAGAAGTGAGTTATTGAAATCCATGTATTGTATATATAGATTTTGTTGTCTATAGTCAATTCTTTTTGGTAAGGAACTCTGTAAATTTTCAGTGCAATCCACAGTGCCCTGATCTGAAGTATCTGCTGACAGCAGGCAAGAGGCATTACTCTTGACCTGTAGCCTAGTCTAATGGATGAGCAATGTGATCTATCTCCAACCTGCAGAAAGAGATCCAGTAAGAAAAGTGTACCTCTGCAGTAAGCAAAATTTATTGTTGAGTTTTTTTTATGTTACTACTTTGTATTTATGTTGTTTTTTCCCTTATATCAATTTATTGCAAATCATGAAAGAAAAATTATTCAAATTTTTCTACTTTGTCATTTTACATATGATGTCCTCTCTTATTTCAATGTAGTCTCTCATTATCTGCACTACTGATATTAAGAACAATGAATTCACCTTTGGTCAGAGCTATGCTCTCCTCGCCTCTGGTAGGGAATTATAAAATTTGCAAAAGATATCCCTCTTTCTGCTCTCCTGTGTTCGAGTTGGAAGTGGAATGTGTCCAGTTTGACAGACAAGTATATATTTTCAGATCCTAGCAATGTCTTACAGTTTCTGGCAGTTTGGAAGACAGTGGGTGGAGTCAGTGAAAATAGGAGGCATGTGGCAGCTGATACAAGTATATAACAGTGAGGTGGGACAAGTAGTAAGTTAGAACATATACTTCATCACATTCTGTATAACATGTAAAGTGTTAATTCTAAGAAGTCTATTTTTTTTTCCAGACTGCAGACTGCCGTTCCTTCAGTGTCGATTATGAGAAGGACTGCTTCTTGAAAGATGGAAAGCCATTTCAGTATGTTTCGGGCAGTATTCATTACTCAAGAGTTCCACGTTTCTACTGGCAGGATAGACTCAAGAAGATGTACATGACAGGACTGAACAGTATTCAGACGTAAGATTATTACATACCATTCATATTTCCTAACATAAACTGAATATATAATATAAACAACAATGCTTTTAACAAAAATATGTTTAGGGTCTTTCTTTTGCTCACCACAGCGAGGTATGGAGAGTAGAATATTTGAAATGGAAACCTTCAGAGATCACCTCAAATATGGTGGAAACATTAGATGAATGAGAAACAATGTGCCATATTAAGCTAAACAGTCTGTCCTCAATAAAACTACTCATTTAATCTTCTTAGCATCAACTATGCTCAAGTCCATTGACCTGTACTCTTCAAAATTGCCTTCTATTGTTAGTCAATGTGTGGTTTATTTTGTTAAAAGGCACTTGTTCAGTAAAATTGCTTATGCAGTTCTGTCAATTAGTTTGCTTAAAGGAGACTTTGTATTCGAACAGAGCCAATTCATTATGGCATCATCTTTGGTACATCTATACTAATAAAAGGCAAAGCCCTCACTCACTCACTCACTCACTCACTCACTCACTCACTCACTCACTCACTCACTCACTCACTCACTCACTCACTCACTCACTAATTGTCCAACTTCCCGTGTAGGTGGAAGGCTGAAATGTGGCAGGCTCATTCCTTACAGCTTACTTACAAAAGTTAGGCAGGTTTCATTTTGAAATTCTACGCGTAACGGTCATAACTAGAACCTACTTTCGTATACTGTATACGGCCAGAGCGGGCAGCTCGGTCGCCGTGTGAGGCGGTTGCGTCTTGCATCATCACGCCTCCCACGTGATTGAGTGCCTGCCCATATAAGGTAAATATTCGCGGGTGAAGGACTGTGCTTAGCATATTCATAAGTGCGGCTGCTGCGGAAATCAGCACGCCTCCCACGTAATTGACTGCCTGCCCATATAAGGCTGTTCTTCGCTGCGGTGTGTTCAGATTCCTTTTTTTGCTTCGCCAAGGAAGCAGCCTTTTCACAGCTTAAACACTGTTTTATAAACGAACGACATATGTTTAGCCACAGCGTCCCTATGAACTTGTGGATTTGCTTGCGAGTATTTAGCCACAGCGTCCCTATGAATTTGTGAATTTGCTTCTGAGTATTTAGCCACAGCGTGTTTATTAACTTGTGGATTTTTCTGCGAGTATTTGCCGGCAGCTGCACAAAGTTGCTTCCATCTAGCTGCATCAGAAAATCTACCACGACGTCTGATATGCCTCCTTTTTACTATGTTCTCACAGCTTGGATTGCTGCTGTCATAATCGGCTCGAGCTGGATTTGTGTTGAACTAACATTCGGTATGTGTCAATCGATATAAGCATACAACTGGCTTCATCAATAACTTCGCATCCATCTTTTGAGAGTTGAAATATTTATAAACATCAAAGTGTCCACTACTCAAATTGTTACCTGTGAATCTAAGATGTTTAAGAGGCATTGACGGTTCTCCAAAGGTGTAAAATATTTGGCCATTTTGGTACACTTGAAAGCGACAACCAAACAATTCAGTGGCAGCCATCAACTCACATGCAGAACCATAGGTGAAGGGCTTAAGCATTTCACTCTTATAGTGCTCCTGTGTACTATAATTACCTCCTGTACCATCATCAGTCCACACTTTGAACCTGTCCCAGTCATTTAATACATAAGACACAATGTCCCTGCGGATATCAAAAGTGAGCCTGATATGTCCGTGCAATATGTAACACAGAGAATGGAAAAGGCAGGCGCCATCTCGGGGCATGGACACCACTCGGTAAGTGATAGTTCTTTGATTGATGGTGATCACCTCCATAGACATGTTAATAGGGGTACAGTTGGAAGAATACAGGGAATGGGTACTTCATCAGTAAACAAAGTATAAAATACCTGCACAATAATTATAACAATCATAATAAATGAAATAATAACCTGTGGATTAAATAAAAAGGCTGCTTCAACACAAATCCAGCTCGAGCCGATTATGACAGCAGCAATTCAAGCTGTGAGAACACAGTAAAAAGGAGGCGTATCAGACGTCGTGGTAGATTTTCTGATGCAGCTAGACGGAAGCAACTTCGTGCAGCTGCCACCAAATACTCGCAGAAAAATCCACAAGTTAATAAACACGCTGTGGCTAAATACTCAGAAGCAAATCCACAAGTTCATAGGGATGCTGTGGCTAAATACTCGCAAGCAAATCCACAAGTTCATAGGGACGCTGTGGCTAAATACTCGCAAGCACATCCACAACTTCATAGGGACGCTGTCGCTAAATACTCGCAAGCACATCCACAAGTTAATAGGGACGCGCTAAATACTCGCAAGCGAATCCAGTATGTTGCATGCTCAAGAGTAAGCTCAGCACACAGCTGGTCATATTACAACTGGAGGGACGAAATGACAACGTCGTATGCAAAGAGATCCTTAACAAATAATTTTTTGTATATTTTCCCTCAGTTTAAAAATGTGTACTTTTTTCTTAATTAAAATATTCAGCCTGTATTTCGCTGCTGCGAAGCGCGGATATTTTGCTAGTTGTGAATATACAGTATAGTGTTCTGTGATTTTTCATATTGATTGAATTGTTATAACATTAAGTTTAATTGCTTTGTCAATTGTTGATCTATGATTGTTCATTTATTAGTTACTAGCAAAATACCCGCGCTTTGCAGCGGCGAAGTACTGCCTTAAAATTTTTATTAAGAAGAAAAGTAAACCTTTTTAAACTGAGGGAAAATATACCAATAATTATTTGTTAAGGATCTGTTTGTATACCACGTTGTCAGTTCGGACCTCCGGTTGTAATATGACCAAGCTGTGTGCTGATCTTACTCTTGAGCATGCAACGTACAGTTGGCCATGTGAAAAGCAATCTTGCCTCAAATCAATGCCAACCTTTTGTAGGGTCTGTCCCTGAGACTTATTAATTGTCATTGCGAAGCAGAGCCTTACTGGAAATTGGAGGCATTTGAATTGAAGTGGGAGATCAGAGGGTATAACGGGGATGCGAGGAATAAAAACTCTCTCCCCTGAGCCACTGCCAGTAAAAATAGTTGCCTCAATTAGGTTCTTTTGCAGACACGTGACCTGAAGTCTCGTGTCGTTACAAAGTTTCGGTGGCTGTAAGTTTCTCAGTAACATTATTGGTGCCCCAACCTTCAAAATTAGATTATGCTCAGGAGTGTCTGGAGGATTCAGAGTGTGGAGAAACTCTACTGGATAGTGCACTGCGTCTTCCACTTCTACAACTGAATCCACAGACTGATATGTTTTCGGTTGTGAAGGTAGTTCTTGAAGTAAAATGTGGTTTATAGTCGTAGTCATGTCATTTCTTGATGTCAGGATAGCTCTCTCCCTCAACCATGACACGTTGTTTTCGTGGAGATTTCGTAGATTGGGGTAAACATTTTGAAGAAGGCTTTGTAAGAGGCATTGGCGGTTGTCCAAAGGTGTAAAATATTTGGCCATTTCGGTACACTTGAAAGCGACAACCAAACAATTCAGCAGCAGCAGCCATCAACTCACATGCAGAACCATAGGTGAACGGCCTAAGCATTTCACTGTTATAGTGCTCCTGTGTAGTATAATTATCTCCTGTACCGTCATCAGTCCACACCTTGAACCTGTCCCAGTCATTCAATACATAAGACACAATGTTCTTCCGGATATCAAGAGTGAGCCTGATATGGCCGTGCAATATGTAACACAGAGAATCGAAAAGGCCGGCGCCATCTCCGGGCATGGAAACCACTCGGTAAGTGACAGTTCTTTGATCGATGGTGATCACCTCGATAGACATGTTAATGGGGGTACGGTTGGAACGATAAAGGAAATGGGTACCTGAACAATGTAAACTACGTCTGAAATACCTACACAATAACTATAATCGTAATAAACAAACAATAAAACAGTGGAGAAGCTGTGGATTAAATAAAAAGGCTGCAGTTATCAGCAGGGAGACGTGAATACCGTGGCGAAGCAAGGAAGGGAATGAAGAGACCGGAGCGACGGACGGCCTTATATAGGCAGGCAGCCAACTACGTGGGAGGTGTGGGGATGGGGGACCCAATGCCGCCTCACACGGCGACCAAGCTACAGGCTATGGACGTATATATGTACGTAAGTAGGATTCAGTTAGCGTTGGGAACCCGCATACCAAATTTCTTGAAGATGGGCCCATAAGTAACAAAGACCTTTGGAAAGTTCAATATGGCGGCCAACAGTGGCGTCATACCACCGAAATAAGTACATACATCGGTTTCGGTTAGCGCAGGGAAGCCGCCTACCACATTTCGTGAAGATGGGGCCATAAATAAGAAAGTTTAATATGGCGGACGTTGTCGACCATTATGACCGTTACGCGTAGAATTTCGGCCGACAGTGGCGTCATACCACCGAAATAAGTACGTACATCGGTTTCGGTTAGCGCAGGGAAGCCACCTACCAAATTTCGTGAAGATGGGGCCATAAATAAGAAAGTTTAACATGGCGGATGTTGTCGACCTTTATGACCGTTATGCGTAGAATTTCGAAATGAAACCTGCTTAACTTTTGTAAATAAGCTGTAAGTACCCCGCCTTAATCCCCTGGCACGATGTGTTACGCTGCTCGTCAGGTCTTTCTGCGGCTTCCCATGCGCGCGTGCGTGACATCTATTATACCAAGATCCAGCATGCGTCTGATCTCAAGCTCAACCTCTGCTTGTTTGAATTCTGGGAAGTGATACGGGTGCTCTTTGACTACAACCTCTGGTTCCATAACAATGTCGTGCTCAATCAGGGAGGTTCTTCTGGGTCACTCATTAACAACTTTGGGGATAGCAGGCTGCTTGCCACTTGTGCTGATCGACCCATGTGCAAAACAAGACACTAATGGAGAGGTGTGAAGGAATTTAAGGTGGCCCGGGATTACAACTTTTTTTGAAGGCTTTCAGGGATTCTAGTGTTAAGGCCATCTAGGAATACACCAAACACATCTGTTAATGGGTTCGGAGTGATTGTGACACAGAGGCTGTCAGATAGGCATGCAAAGATTTTTGTCCAAAATGTTGTTAATTTGATGCATGTCCAGAACATGTTGCACAGTAAGGCTTGAGCTAGATTACAACGTTCACAGGTTGAATGTTGTTGTGGAAACATAGATTTCATAGATTAATGTGCTTGATAAAAGATTTTAAGTTGAATGATTGAATGCTTTGCACATATGGAGCTAGAGCGTATTCTGTGCATGGCTGCCTTACACTCCTTTTCTGAAATAGTAAGTTGCAGATCCTTTCTCCAATGTACTTTGGGATCTTTATAAGGAAGGACTTTTTTATAGGGCGGCACGGTGGCGCAGTGGGTAGCGCTGCTGCCTTGCAGTTGGGAGATCTGGGGACCCGGGTTCGCTTCCCGGGCCCTCCCTGCGTGGAGTTTGCATGTTCTCCCCGTGTCTGCGTGGGTTTCCTCCGGGCGCTCCGGTTTCCTCGCACAGTCCAAAGACATGCTGGTTAGGTGGATTGGCGATTCTGAATTGGCCCTAGTGTGTGCTTGGTGTTTGTGTGTGTTTGTGTGTGTCCTGCGGTGGGTTGGCATCCTGCCCAGGATTTGTTCCTGCCTTGTGCCCTGTGTTGGCTGGGATTGGCTCCAGCAGACCCCCGTGACCCTGTGTTCGGATTCAGCGGGTTGGAAAATGGATGGATGGATGGACTTTTTTATATATTGTACAGATGCTATCTGAGTCAAGACTGATCAATATTTCTTTTTGAATAGAACAAGGTTGAAGGTTAGGAAAATTGGACAGGTTCTGTTTAGCAAAGTTTCTAGCTTGAAAGTAATGAAAGAATTGTATTGATGAGAGGATGAATTTGAAGTGTAATTGTTCCTAGGATGCAAAGACAAAATCTATGCACATGTCTCAGTGTGCTTTTAATCTGAGACATTTTCCAGACATTAAAGAATGTACAAGTTTGAGAAGGTGGAAAAAGGTAGTTGTCACGTGGAGGTGCAACAGATAAAAGCTTCTCTATCTTAAAGTGCTTCTTACATTGGTTCCATATTCTGAGAGAATGAAGGGCAATTGGATTATTAGTGTATTGATGGTAATTTTTATTAACTTGGGCACAGAAATACTACAAGATTTTATTTCTACAGTATTCCAGACCAGGCTTGTGGATATTGATCAATTTGCGTCGATGCTCAAAAATGTTGCGTACACCCATTTCCACGCTCACATCACTATGTATAAAAGCTGAACTTGGAATAAAGCCACGTACATTTTCATGCCAGGTCAATCCCATGCGAATGCAAGTTTTCCGCTCGGTTTTGCAAATTGGCGGCACCCAGTGTCAAAGCAGTGCTACTGTTCCTGTGTGGTTTCCCTTTATTTTTTAGATTCACATCCCTGACTCGGCTTTATCAAATACACTGAAATTAACAGCATATCGTTTATTAGTTTAAGGCATCTGATTGTAATATGGTCAAACTATTTCAAATACTATAGCTTCTTTAGCATCGTCACTGTCAGTGCACCACTCAGAGTATTTAACCCACTGTATCTGAGTGTGGAATCACAGCTGTACAGCAGCTGATCGGATTATCGGGATACAGCATCTAGCATACGCTGTCTCAACCATGCACACAGTCTATTTGAATTTCTTCCATACAGTACGGCAAACACTTCAGAGTCCTTTTGGGACTCACGCTTCAGAAACAGTTTCTTCCCAAGAGCTCTAAACACACTCAATCAGTCCATCAAGTGTTCCTGGTAGAGATGTTTGTACAATCACCTCACTGTAAACTTGCACTACAGTTATAATATTGCACAACCTGAGTCACTTTATAAAGCACGTATTTACTTATGATGACTACTGGCTTCTATGATGATTTAGATTTCCAAGCGCTATCTTCTCGGAACTGTTGATACCATTTTTAAGATGAAATGCAGTAAAGCATGTTTATTACATTGTACAGATAAGTTTTAAACTTCATTAAAATAATGTATATCTATAATAATAAAAGGCAAAGCCCTCACTGACTGACTGACTGACTGACTGACTCACTCACTCACTCACTGACTGACTGACTCACTCATCACTAATTCTCCAACTTCCCGTGTAGGTGGAAGGCTGAAATTTGGCAGGCTCATTCTTTACAGCTTACTTACAAAAGTTAGGCAGGTTTCATTTCGAAATTCTACGCGTAATGGTCATAACTGGAACATATTTTTTGTCCATATACTGTAATGGAGGAGGCGGAGTCACGTATCGCGTCATCACGCCTCCTACGTAATCACGTGACCTAAAAACAAGGAAGAGATTTACAGCACGAGTCCAACGCGGGAACGAAGGTAAATGACGTTCATTTTTGACTGTCTTTTAATACTGTGTAAGCATACATATTAACACATGTGCAATTAAACGTGTGCATTTACGGGGTGATTTTTCAGGCTTAAAAGCTCGCCTTTTATCAAACGCGGAAACAAAGGTAACTGACGTTGTTCACTGTCTTTTAATACTGTGTAACCATACATATTAACACATGTGCAAATAAACGTGTGCATTTACGGGGTGATTTCTCAGGCTTAAAAGCTCGCCTTTTACTAAAAAGGTAAATGCAAAACTATTTTCAATCATTCTATGATCTGCTTCTCACAACTGAAGGCACCGTGGCTGATGTTACGTCACTTGCTGTCCGACCATAAGCTTTACCTGGTAGGTAGCCGCACACTCACTTCACTCCCTTTCGGGAATCGAACCTCTGAGGTTTTCTTTTGTTCTTAATTAAAATTTAAAACCAATACTTCACCGCTGCTAAGCCCCTCTAGCGCTGACGTCTGAGGTTCGATTACCGTAAGCAAGTGCAGTGAGTGTGTAATTACATTCACGGCATTCGTAGTCTGATTCACAATCTGATTGTATGGGTGCTTACTTCCAGGTAACGCTTACACTTGGCCACCAAGTCAGCTCGAAGTGATCACTCGAGTAAAGGCAGCTTCACAAAAAAACTGATCCTTAACAAACTGTTATTAGTATATTTTCCCTCAATTTAAAAACGTTTTATTTTCTTCTTAATAAAAATTTAAAAGCGGTACTTCGCCGGTGCGAAGCGCGTGGATTTGACCGACTGACACATACAGACATATTCATGAGTGCAGGTACTTCGGAAAGAAAGCACCGCGTAAACCTAAACTTTAAATTAACTTCATAGACCTACAAAAGGTTGCCATTCATTTGAGGCAAGATTGCTTTTCTTCTGTACAACTATACGTTGCATTCTCAAAAGAGTGTGCTTGCACGGCTTCGGATATAGATATATATATATATGTATGTCTATATATAAATATGTAAGCTTATAAGTACTGCCTTACTTCTCTTTAAGAAAGGAAGATGTAATGATACTTGATTTAAACGATTCCATGTATTCCTGGGTTTGCGTAGCTTATTGTCTAAAAAGGAGAAACCCTCATTTATAAAACTTTGCTGCAGATGACTTAGCTTATTGTCAATATCTTTACACGTTTTTTTAACACTTATTGACTGAAACGTGCTTTCACGAAAAAAGTTAGGGCTTTGCTACAGGATACACCCTCCACAAGTTAAGCAAGTAAAAATAAAATATATATTTCTGTTTTATTTAAACCTTTTAAGTTCGTATGCATAGCCCCATTTGGCTGTTTAATTTTTTTTTTTCTTTCTTCAGTAATATTTAATCTCCTTAAAGAAAAAGAACATATCCATTTTACTTTTTTTCTATCTCTGTAGTAATATTTTAGTGTAAAAGAATAACCAGTATTTAAACTTTTTATGTTACTTTATACATTTATTTTACACAATGTTGAAAAATTAATAAAAAAGCTACATATTTTGGCAGCTGCTGCTTTCATTTTCAATAAAATGAAAAAAGCTGTCCAAGAGAAAACGTCAATAAAGAAGAAACAGTTTGCACTATCTAAAAATCAGAAACCCTCATTTATAAAAGTTTGCTGCAGATGACTTAACTGAAAATAAATGAATAGTTCCTATGTGTATAATACATATTTATCTATTTTACTTATGCCTTTATTCCACCAACTTACAACATCTGAGGTACAATTTGTTACATTACTTTTGTTTTTTGCACAACATGCAGGTGAAGTGACTTCCTCAGGGTCACACAGTGGTGTCAGTACCAGGATTTGAACTGACAAGCTCCGGGTTTGCTGAAATATTACTGAAGAAAGAAAAAAAACGAAAACGGGCAAATGGGGCTATGCATACAAATGTCCATCCGTCCATTATCCAACCTGCTATATCCTAAATACAAGAGCCACTAAGTAGATATGTATATATACAGTATATATGTATATATATATATATATACAGTTTATATATATATATATATATATATATATATATGTATATATATATATATATATATATATATATATATATATATATATATGTATATATATATATATATATATATATATATGTGAATGTATGTATGTATATATGTATGTCTATATATATATATATATATATATATATATGTATATGTAGATATGTAAATTTGTATATGTATATATATGTTTATGTGGATGTGTATATGTGTATATACGTATGTATATGTAGATATGTGTATATGTAGATATGTATATATATATCTATATGTATATATATGTTTATGTGTGTGTGTGTGTGTATATTATATATATAAAAGACAGCAACACTCATAACAATGACAACACAATTACATTGACAATCATGTTACGTTATTTTTAAAATGTTTCCTTTTTTTTTTCATAACCTCTTTAACACACTACTTCTCCACTGCAAACCGTGGGTATTTTGCTATATATATATATATATATATATATATATATATATATATATATATGTGTCTGTATGTGTATATACAGTATATATATTTATATATATATATATATATATATATATATATATATGTGTGTATGTATGTATGTGTGTATATGTATGTGTATATATATGTTGATATATGTATATATATGTGGATGTCTATATGTATATATATATATATATATATATGTATATATGTAGATATGTGTATATGTAGATATGTATATAAGTATATATGTTTATGTATATATATGTTTACATAACCTCTTTAACACACTACTTCTCCGCTGCGAAGCGTGGGTATTTTGCTAGTTGTTAATAATTAAACATGTGAGGACACAGTGGACAGCAGTATCGACGAGCTGGCATCCTGTTCAGGGATTCTTGTTGCCTCACGCTGTATGTTTGCTGGGATTGGCGCAACCCTGGGTGGATAGATGGATGGAATAATTAAACATGTACTATGAAGATATTTCAATGTTCCAAAAAAGTTTTGAAGAATTGGCGTTCTAAGCTTACATATGGCTTGGCATCTATTACAGAGCTGATCGTGTGGCGAGTGGTTACTTGGAGAAAGAAAAGGAAGGAGAGGAATTAGCGGTTAGTATGTTTGAGTCAGACAGTACTTCTGCAATAAATTATTTCATCGAAGGTTGTGCATGGTGCAGCGAGTATCTTGCAGGAGGCAGGAACAATCTCTGGACAGGGCGCCAGCTCATCGCTAGTACTTTGCCACCGTGTCCCAATGTTTAATACATGCTTTAATTCCTATCATTATGGAAATGATATCAAGTATACATCTTAATATTTAAATTGTTCAGAGAGCTGTAAAATCATGAATGTAATGTATTTTGTGTCCTGTCGATGGAAGAGAAAGCTCGTTTAAGAAGCACATAGTGATTCACACACATAGACTACATAGAAGAACATATACAATACGAAGCATTTAACATGCTAATTTTGTTACGATGGGATTTGAAAAACTAGTAAACAATTTTAAGATGAAGTTTATGACGTTCTACTTTAATGACAAAATAAGCTATGCGATTAAAGTGGAAATTTCAAGATTAAAGTTGACAACTGTGTCCCTATTTTTTTTTTCTCTGTACCTTAATATGCTTCCATATGACACTCAAAACGGTGGGCTGCAACTCGCCTTTTCACAGCGACTTTGATATCTGACCACTTCATATTTGTTTCGGGCACTTTGCTACTTTCTGAACTTGAACTTTCGTGTTTCTCTACCACTCTGTTACTCAATCAACTTTCTTTTGTTGTTTATATCACTGCTTAAAGCAACAAATAGTA
This sequence comes from Erpetoichthys calabaricus, assembly GCF_900747795.2. Lineage (NCBI taxonomy): Eukaryota > Metazoa > Chordata > Cladistia > Polypteriformes > Polypteridae > Erpetoichthys > Erpetoichthys calabaricus. The sequence goes on along the minus strand of NC_041401.2, from coordinate 150,283,254 downwards.
AATTTTTCCTTGCCTCTACTTAGTATTCGCTGAAATTCTTCCTTTTCTCCAATGCTTTGCCATTGTCTTTTCACAGAAAGCAAAACATAAGGGGCTAGTTATACTGTTTTGCATATTCAAAGAGGCATAATTCTGGGAGGAGTCTGGGAGGGGCAGCAGGCGTGTGCACAAGCATTACATTTCACGTAGACCGGGATTTATGTAGCGGAAGAACGTGGAAGATGGCGTATGCACAGATTTATGCATCTGGATTTTTTTGTGCATATGCACATTTCTGCTTTTGTCCATACGCCATGTTTTAGTGTGAATTCTACACACTGCGTTATGCATGAGGCCCCAGGTCTTTATAGGTTGTATATTTACCATCCAGTAATAGAATTGAAAGTTAGGCAGTGCCATGCCCCCTTCTGCTTTAGGTCATTGTAGAGTTGCCCTTTGGATGCATGGATGTTATCGAATTCCAAATAAATTAAGTTATGATTGAGTCTAACTTCTTAAAAATGATTTGTTAATGTATATGGGGATCCTTTGAAAATAGGAAGAGAAGCTTCAGAAGGATGGTCATCTTAACAATGTTGATTCTCACTGCTAATGTAAGATGGAGGGTAGACTACTCATTCACTTCATGTTTAATTTCTTCTATGCAGACAGCACAATTTTGATGATAAAGAGCTTTATATTTGCTTGTGATATTTACCCCTAGATATTTAAACTGATCTGCTAAAATAAATGGGAAGCTGTGCAGTCTGATATTGTGAGCTAGAGAATTCACTGGAAAGAGCAAACTTTTATTCAAATTGATTTTGAGTGAAGATATTTTTTGAAAATCCGCTATTCCTTTTAGGACTGCTGGCACAGAATTTTGTGGGTCAGATATATATAGTACCATATCATCTGCATATAGTGATATTTTCTGTTCAAATCGTTCTCAGAGAATCCCCTTTATCTCTGATGCATTTTGAAAGTATACAGCCAGTGGCTCAATGGCGATTGCAAAGAGCAAAGGTGATAAGGAGCAACCTTGTCGAGTACCACGTTCTAGTTTGAAGTAGTCTGAAATAATGTTGTTAACACAAACTAAAACCTCTGGAGTAGTATTAAGTAGTTTGATACATGCAAATATGTTTGGGCCGAATCCAAATTTGTGCAATGTGGTGAATAGGTAGCCCCATTCAACCATATCAAATGCTTTTTCTGCATGTAAAGATAAGATCTCTGGGGTGTTAGATTTAATGGGTGAGTATATTATATTAAACAAACGTTGAAGATTAGAAGTTAAGTGTTAAGTGCCTTTAATAAACCCGGTTTGGTCTTGTGATATTATAGAAGGAAACACTTTCTCAGTCCTTCTGGCTAGAACTTTAGGGATTATCATAAAGTCGTTATTCAGAAGAGAGATTGATCCTCATGATGCACATTGCAGTTAAGTCCTTATTTTTCTTAGGAAAGATAAAGATAATTTATGCTTGGTGAAAGGTTTAAGGTAGAATTTTGTTGTCTTTAGTTTCAGTAAACTTTGCTAATAATAGTGGAGCTAACATATTTGAAATAAATTTATAAAATTCCACTGGGAAGCCATTAGGGACAGGTTGCTTTCCCACTTAGAAGTGAGTTTATAGCATCTAGTAATTCTGAAAGTGTCACAGGTTTATTCTGTTCCATAGCACTATGAGTATCTAGCTGTGGTATCTGTAATGAATCAAGACACTCATTAGATTGTGTCTTATCTTCTTTAAACTAGGTAGAATATAAGGCATTATAGTATTCTCTGAATGTGTAGATTATATTTTTGTGGTCAATAACATTATGCCCCCATATTCATCTCACAAATCGTGTCTTAACCCACTTTTATTAGCAGACAAGAACTGTACAGGGTTTATATCCAATCAAATTGATTTTTTAGAGACAAATACATCCTCAGAGGTTTCTGCAGGAATACTCTGGGAAACCCTGAAGACTTCCTTAAGAGGACAGATTATCTCATATCTTTTGACACAGAAATAAATTGGAAACCAAGAAGGTATCGGAGCTAATCAGTGAAATTACTAGAATAGATCAAGAACATGCCAGATGTCCAAGTGAGGCACTTCATAGGAAAAAACAGGCTCTGCATTCAGAACTCAACCTCTTAACAACTAAAGAAACTGAGCAACTCATTTTTAAATGAAGACACCATTACTATGAACATGGAGAGAAAGCTAATAAGATCTTCGCTCAACAAATCTACAAGCAGGAAGTTCACAATGCAATCCCAGCAATCACCAACACAGATGGAGACAAAATCATTGACCATAAAAATATAATGCACACATTTAGAGAGTCTAAAGAAGACAAGACACAATCTAATGCATTTCTGGATGCATTATAGATACCACAAATAGATACTGTCCGTGCAGAGGAATTGGCTAAACCTCTGGTACTATTAGAATTGCTAGATGCTATAAACTCGCTTTCAGAGTGGGAAAGCAGCAGGCCCTGATGGCTACCCTGTCAAATTTTACAAAAAATTCTCAACTCAGCTAGCTCCCCTTTTATTAGCAACATTTACAGAAGCTAGAGACAATAAAATTCTGCCTCAAACTTTTCGCCAAACGTTAATTACCGTCTTGCCTAAACAAAAAAAGTACTTACTACAATGTGCATCATACAGACCAATTTAATTTCTGAATAACAATGTTAAGATACTCTCTAAAGTTCTGGTTAGAAGGATTGAGAAAGTGCTTCCGTCGGAAATAACAAGACCAAACTGAATTTATTAAAGGCAGACACTTAGCTTCCAATCTTCGACACCTGTTTAATGTAATATATTCACCCACAAAGTCAAACACCCCGGAGATATTATTATCGTTGGATGCAGAAAAAGCATTTGATATGGTTGAATGGAACTACCTTTTCACTACATTGCAGAAATTTGGGTTTGGCCCAAACATTTGTGCATGGATCAAACTGCTGTATACCAATCCAGAAGCTTCAGTTTGTATTAACATTAATTCAGACTACTTTAAACTAGAAAGTGGTTCCAGACAAGGATGCCCCTTGTCACCACTGCTTTTTGCAATCGCCATTGGGCCACTGGCAGTTCACTGTTGAAATGCTTATGAAATAAAAGGGGATTATCAGAGAAGGACTTGAACAGAAAATTTCTCTATATGCAGATGATATGGTACTGTATATATCAGATCCACAAAATACTGTGCCTGCAGTCCTAAAAGCATTAACAGAATTTCAAAAGATTTCTGGTCTCAGAATCAATTTGAATAAAAGTGTGATCTTTCCAGTGAATTCTCAAGCACACAATATTAGATTGGACACCTTCCCTTTTATCATCACAGATCAGTTTAAATACCTATGGGTAAATATCACAAGTAAACCTAAAGCTCTTTATCAACAAAATGTTGTCGTCTGTATGGAAAAAATTAAGCAAGACTTGCATAGATGGTCTACCTTTCATCTCACTTTAGCTGGAAGAAAGAACATAGTCAAAAATAATATCCTTCCTAAGCTTCTTTTTTTGTTTCGGAACATTCCAATATACATCAATAAATAATTTTTTTAAGAAATTAGATTCAACCATAACCTCATTTATTTGGAATTCAAAACATCCACGTATCCAAAGCGTGACCCTACAAAGACCTGAGAAGGAAGGTGGCATGGCCCTACCTAACTTTCAATTTTATTACTGGGCAGCAAATATACAAGCTATAAAAACCTGCACATGGATACAAACAGATGAACATACACAGGCTTGGACCGCAACAGAAATAAAATCCTGCAGTACTTCTTTATATTCCTTGCTTTGTACCCCAATAAGTACAAGTCATTGGCAAAATATTAACAACCCAATTTTCTTCACTCACTCAGAATATGGAATCAATGTAGGAAGTATTTTATGATAGAGAAGCTTTTATATGTGGCACCTCTGGACGAGAACCACCTTTTTCCACCCTCTCAAACGTATGCAGTTTTTAATGTCTGGAAAACATTTGGGATTGAAACACTTAGGGATCTGAACATAGTCAAAATCCTTGCATCCTACGAACAATTATAATCCATATTTAACTTTCCAGCAACACATTTCTTTCACTACCTTAAAATTAGAAACTCTGTTAAACAGAACCTGCCCAATTTTCCTCACCTCCCACCTACCCCTGTGCCGGAAAAATACTGATCGGTCTTGAGGACTCAGTCAGCATCTCTTTAATATATAACACCATTTTACAGTCCCTCCCTTTCAAAGATCCAAGAGTACAGTGGATAAAGGATCTCTTACTCAACATCTCAGAAAAGGAGTGGGAGGTAGCAATGCACAGAATTATCTCGAGCTCCATATGCATAAAGCATACAATTATTCAACTTAAAATTATATATCAAGCACATCTGTCTCATTTAAAATTGTTCAAAATGTTTCCAGGGCAAGATCCAACCTGTGAATATTGCAATCAAGTTCCAGCCTCACTGGGCCACATGTTTTGGGCATGCACAAAATTAACAATATTCTGGACCAAAATCTTTAAATGCCTTTCAGACACCCTTGGTGTCACAATACCTCCTAATCCATTAACAGCTGTGTTTGGTGTACTTCCAGATGGGCTTAAAGTGGAGAAGGACAAACAAACTGTAATTTCCTTTACTACACTATTGGCACATAGACTTATCTTGCTCAACTGGAAGAATCCTAATTCTCCTTTTTTAAGTCAGTGGGTAACTGATTTGCAGCCAGAATATTAGTAAAATCTGTAAATGTACAAAAGAAAAATTATTATTTATTGGAGTAAAAATCACAAAATTCTATTAATATGAAAAAGAAAAATTAATTATTATTTAATGGAGTAAAAATAATGAAAAGGTAATAAAATATTTACTCTCTTACCGATTGGAGTATTCCCGTTAAACTGAGGTCCACTATGCTTGATGAGTATTTATAAGAGACTAAATAAATGA
>NC_041401.2:150250813-150273313 GCF_900747795.2 Erpetoichthys calabaricus | reverse complement strand
AAAACCTTTTTAAACGGATCGAAAATATACCAATAACAATTTGTTAAGGATCTGTTTTTTTCTGAACCTCGCTTTTCACAGCTGTCGCGCTACGGCGTGTCTTTCGTTTATTTGACAGTATGTAGATCGTGGTAATTACATTCATGGCATTCGTTTTCTGAATCACAATCTGACTGTATGGGTGGTTACCTGCCAGGTAACGCTTGTGGTTGGTCAGGAAGTCGCCTTACATCCGCCACGTGCCCTCTTTCTGTTTCCAGAAGCTGATCATAGAATGGTTTTAATAGTTTACTTTCAAATAATGCAAAGAGTATGCGACACGTGTTTCTCCCTAATTCTGGGCTCATCCGGCATACACACTCACTGCATCCCCTCTCGTGAATCGAATCTCTATCGTCAGCGCCAGAGTTGAAGCCCCTAATGTTGCGGTCAGCAAGTCGGCTAACATCCGCCATGTGCCGTCTTTCAGTTGCGAGAAGCAGATCATAGAATGGTTGAAACTGGTGCCCCTAACGTTGTGCCACGGCGTGTGGTTCGTTTATACCTCGTGTCTTCTCATTAAACTTTTATCTCGCGAATATGTTATTGCAATCCGCAGCGGGAGCGTTTCTATAAACTTAATTTAAACTTACGTTTTACACCGTGCTTTGTTTCCCTTATGAACATGCTTGTATGCTTCACTCGCTCCCTTCTCAATTGTTTAATGAATTTTTTGCTCTTCGCTGTTTGCGGCTCTTCCTTCATTTCCCCCTACTTCGTTCTTTTATCTCGCGAATATGTTATTGCAATCCTTAACGGGAGCGTTTCAATAAACTGATTGAAAATAGTTTTGCATTTACCTTTTTAGTAAAAGGCAAGCTTTTAAGCCTGAGAAATCACCCCGTAAATGCACACGTTTAATTGCACATGTGTTAATATGTATGGTTACACAGTATTAAAAGACAGTGAACAACGTCAGTTACCTTTGTTCCCGCGTTTGATAAAAGGCGAGCTTTTAAGCCTGAGAAATCACCCCGTAAATGCACACGTTTAATTGCACATGTGTTAATATGTATGCTTACACAGTATTAAAAGACAGTCAAAAATTAACGTCATTTACCTTCGTTCCCGTGTTTGACTCGTGCTGTAAATCTCTTCCTTGTTTTTAGTTCACGTGATTACGTAGGAGGCGTGATGACGCGATACGTGACTCCGCCTCCTCCATTACAGTATATGGACAAAAAATATGTTCCAGTTATGACCATTATGCGTAGAATTTCGAAATGAAACCTGCCTAACTTTTGTAAGTAAGCTGTAAGGAATGAGCCTGCCAAATTTCAGCCTTCCACATACACGGGAAGTTCGAGAATTAGTGATGAGTCAGTCAGTCAGTCAGTCAGTCAATCAGTCAGTCAGTCAGTCAGTCAGTGAGTCAGTGAGGGCTTTGCCTTTTATTAATATGTATAGATTAATTTATCTATTTACTTATTTTTACAAGCTTAAAGTTTTACTCTGCTGGCCTAGCTCTCTTTCTCATGGGTGGGGGTTGATTTGTTTCAAACCTAGTTTTGTAAAATTTGACTTATTTGTATGGAATGTTATACTGATGAAGATGTGCAAGGGAATTTAAGCTGACCCGGCCTTACATTTTTCGTAGGCTTCAGGGATTCTAGTATTAGTCATTTAAAGTACCATTACGCCATAGTCGGTAAATACTATCTTATGCTGAGAAACACATGCCTATTATGCACTGCAGAAAAATTAAATCTAGCCAAGTGGAAATTATTTAAAGCATGATATTAAATCTAGTTTTCCTTATTATAAGAATTATTGACTTATTTACTCCCATTTAACATTTTCTTGTCTAGTTTTTGCATATGCAGTTTTTGCAGTGTTTCTGTAATTGATGAACTGATTTGATTTCTATTTTTAAAAAGCCATTTTTAAGCTCTGCATATGCATGCTTAAAGGCAATAACTCTTGCATATGGAATGCCTTTCTACTGGAAAGGAAATTTCATTATTTAAAAAAATCTTTTTGTACACTGTAGATGTAGGCAGTTTTATAAATTGTATTGATTCTTTAATAATATCCAGTGTTACTTTTTTCCTACTGTTAATTAACTGCAATGTAATCTGATAGAAGATACCATTTCTATAGTTACATATAAACTATACCTTTCAAATCAATTCCTTGTCCCGGTACATGTAAATTTAACAATACTTTGCTGAAATTATTTATCCAGCTTTATTCAAACACTGGCAAAGTATCCGTATCATTTTATATTACCGTTTAAGTTTGTTAAAGTACTGAAAAGCTCAAAATAATTATTTTCCAGGGTAGCTATATAATTATACAGAACAACAGCATTTTAAAAGAATAGCAATTCTTTGTATTACAAGTTATTATATTTTTGTCAAACATCTGGAAGTCTGAGCATTCATATTGAAAGCTTTTTTAGAATTATTTTAAAATGTTTGCTGTAGTGAAAATGTCATTTTTATATTCTAAACCTGGTAATGAGATACAAAAGGATGGCACTTACACTGAAAGGTTATTTGTACGTGTCCTTCACATCCATTACGCTGGAGAGGCTGATTTCAGCTGTCAGCTGGACTGCAAACAAATTACATACTTGGGTTCTCCTCAAATACACTGACGTTCTGTGCTTCTTAAATAAGAATATACAGTTGTCTCTGTCTGATTTTCATCATATTTTCATTTTTACCAGTGATTAAAAGTAACTCAAAAGAAGAAATATCACAGTGTTAACATGTTTAAGGCATGAAATACCTAATGACTTTAATGGAATAGTGTTTTGCCCCCCAGGACTCTCTACTAAGTAAGACACCTTTAGCAGCAGTAACTGCAAGCACATACTGTAGTTCCAATAACTATTACTGTAGTATTCTCTCACAGCACTATAGAGGTATTTAAGACCACTCTTACAGACCTGCTTAAACTCAAAAGAAATTGTATCTTGAGCATAAACCGCTTATTTCAAACCCTTCCCAAGATATCTTTGGAGTTATACAATTCATTTTCTTAAACCATTGTGTAGTGGTTTTGCTTATGTGATATACATTGTTCCTTTGCTGCATGATTCTGCTACACTTTTTCTTCAACTCATGAACAGATGGCCTGGTATTCTGCTTAAGAATTCTCTGATACATAGTAAAATTCGTGGTCCTGTCATTGCCATCTACATAATGAAGCAGTAACATATCATCAAAAAAGCACCAACACTAGCATACCTAATTGTTGGCATGCCTTCTTACTAATGGAATCAAGTGCTAGCCTTTATTCAAACATTATAAGACCTGAGTTGACCAGAAATTTTAATGTCTTAAGGCTCTGTCACACAATTTTTTCTAGCAATTTTCAGTCATAGACATAATCTTAGCAAATTTCATTGACCATGAGTCATATATCCCAGTAACATTTGTCATGTGGTGAGTGTGGCAATGCGCTGTATCAGTGTGTGCTCCTAACCTCTCTCTCTCTATGTCTCACTCTCACTCTCTCTCTGTCTCTGTCTCTGTCCATCCAGTCTGTGAGTTGTCCTGACAAAGTCGCACAGGTTTGATGTTGTGTTCAGATGTAGAGGCAGACTCTGTGTATATGAGAGTTAAGAATTAATGGCCACTCTCCCAGGAGTTCAGTGCATATAACTAATAGGAATAAGGAATGCACGTGTTTTAGACCTTGCAAACAGAGCAGTGGCTAAACTGGCTGATGTCTGTGTTTTACATTCCATGACTGAATCTTAAAAATTCGGCAGAGAGTCATTGTACTGGGAAAATATTCATGCTGCACTGGATGTGTCAGACAGTACATTGTTGATTGTTAGGTAGAAGGGTGAACTTGCAATATTTTGAAAATGTGAAAGTGTACTGTAAAGTTGCCATTGAGTTGTCTAATTTGTAATCTCCAACAATTTCCAGGCATATAATATAACATTCTTAAGTGGTGAGATTAGCAATAGCAGTCATTAAGTTTGACCCCTCCTCTCCAACTAGAAGTAGTGTAATGTGGTACCACCAATAGTAATGACTGATCTGAGCTGAGATAACAATGGGTTTGCAAACTCTAGGTAATGTCACACTTTTATTTTGGAAAGATTTGAGTAAGATGGACATTATTGGGAATATTGACTACTCTGCAAGGCTTTCTTTATTTGCATGATATGTGGCACAGTTCCGTGAATGACGATGTTTAGTTTTTGATCCTTCAAATAACATTCTCATTTGTCACATATACTGTAAAGTGTAATTAATGTACTCTATATATACAAAATCCTAAGCTTAAAAGTGCAACGATTTTATGTGACTTTTTATGTCACGTTTTTTGTCATGCTTTAAATCGGGCTTATTTTAAAATCTACATATATATGTTTGGTATAATCCTTTGCAGAATTTATCAAACTTTAATGTGATGTTGTTAGATTTTCAGATTCTTATTCCTTTTTTAAATTATAAACTAAAATATCAAGAAAGTTGTGGGGCAGCATACTAGGCCGTAACTGGGGGTTAGGCGCCAAAGGCGCCAGGGGGGCTTCTACCATATCTTTAAATACAATCGCTTTCTCTAATGGAGCGGCTCAGCTGTGGGATAGATGGGGGCCCAGCGCCCACCCCCGGGTTTGGCGAGAGAAGCGAGCAGTGGGCGGAGCCTCCTAGTGTAAATATAAATGCCTAATGCCTCACTACAACTGTGACAGCCAAGTCAGAACCTTTTTTTTTTAATTTTCTTGCTTTATAGTTATTCTGGTGTGTGTTCAGACCAAAGTGTGTATATATTTATTTATGTTTTTATCTACCAATGTATTTATTTATTTAAAGAACTTCTGTAAAAAGGCAAATTTCCCCCAGGGTACAAATAAAATTCTATCTATCTATCTATCTATCTATCTATCTATCTATCTATCTATCTATCTATCTATCTATCTATCTATCTATCTATCTATCTATCTGTCTGTCTGTCTGTCTGTCTGTCTGTCTGTCTGTCTGTCTGTCTGAATCAGGGGTGTCCAAGTCTGGTCCTGGTAGGCCGCAGTGGTTACAGGTTTTCATTCTAACCATCTTCTTAATTAGTGAGCTGTTTTTGGTGCTGATTGACTTGTTTTGCCTTCGTTTTAATTGACATGACTCAGACCTCTTAGTTGTTTCTTTTTCTTTAATGAGCAGCCAAACAATGAGACACAAAACAAGCCGCCACATGAACAGCTCACCTGAAAATAAAAAAAGGTGACGGTCTCTGTCATGTTGGTCTGCTCAGGTCACCAAAACATCTTGACGGTGGTCTTAGAAAAAACAGAAAATCAACAGTCTGCTGTGGCAGAATTAGAGCAGCAACAAGTCCTGATATTCAATAACGGCATTAATTAACAGCAAGACTTGGCTTCTCATTAAGAAACTGGTTAGATTGAAATTAGCTGGAGTCTGACCTTTTCAAATTTAGTTGTTCGTCTGTTGGCTTGTTTCACATCTCATTTCTGTTTGGCTGCAATGTAATGAAGAAATGAATCAATTCAGAGGACTGAATCCTTAAAAACAGGGCTATTAAAATAAAGGGAAAAGAAGTTAATTAGCAGTGAAAACCACTGCAGCCCACCAGGACCGGAGTTGGACACCCCTGGTCTAAATGCATAACTGTAAGTGATATTAGTGGGAGGAAAATAATAGCTTGTTTATTCACAGCAAAGGTTTGTGGATGTGTTCTACTGAAGTTGTCTATTGTGGAAGAAAGATTAGACTTAGGAGTCACACAGTCAATAAAGATAAAGTGTTTTGATATGCTTTCCATATTAAAGTATAGCATTCATCTTAAAGAAATAGCATAAAGGGTTAATAGATGTCAGAAAACTGTTCAGGCATATCAAGAAACCAGGTAAAGGTCAACTGAACAACAAAATATACTGAAAGATGAGTAAGAGATGACTAAGAAGTCAGCAGGTGTCCTGCAAACAACCACAATGGACAGTTGTTACATACACAGAAATTCCAAGGGTGATAGGTCAAACCAAAGGGTATAAGAAAAATTAGGATATAATAAAGTAGACTTTTATTTTATATAGATCATTGGGTGTAAAGCAACAAACCAACAAGAGTAAAATCTATGCATTGATTGACCACTGTATGTAAATTCAATAGTTTATAATATGAATTTCTATCCTCTGTTTCTCCGATCATTCTTGACCATGCTGTAACAGACTGTTTTTGAAGAATGCTCCCTCCTGTTTTGTCTAGGAGTAATTAAAAGATAAAATGAACAGCTTTTCTCCTGTCTGATTACTGATTTGTCCTGTTAGAGGATAAGTTTCTTTCTTTAATTAAGATGTTGATTTCTACCACACTATGACCATTAAACAGGAAATAAATTCAGCTCCTTATGGGACAACACTCATTTCCTAACTCTGTAGTCATTTATAAACACTATGCAGTAATATCTCTGAAAATGAAGTTCCCTTATAATAGAGTCAACATAAAACATGCTATTCCACATGTGCAAATTCAAGTACCAGTCTGCCTGAATCCTGTCATTGTGCAACTTTGGTACAAAGAATAGTCATTGCTGCCACTGATTTCGTGCATGCTGTAGAACATGAAGTTATTATACATAAGTGCTTTATTTCATGCCTACTGTAGTTATTTTCACATTTTATAAAGTAGTTAATATAATCTGCCCAATATGTCACAAAATCATAAAGCAAAATCTTTAGAAAAGGAATGCAAATTATATAGAGAGTTGGAGTTGAAAAAAAGAAATGCCACATAGCAGAGTCATTGGTGTTAGCAGTTGGCCATAAAATGAGCAGGTACAGAGCATGGAAGAGGGATTGCAGATAGAAGCACTTAACCTGTAAGCACTTCAGATTTGTTTCTTTGCTGCTAAAATCCATTGGTCTAAGTACATGGACACTGGTGAGTCATCTTAAAGATCCTGTCTTAGACCATCTCACAGACTTGGAGAAAGTGAGGCAGTTGGTATTGCTTCTGAGCCCAAGTGAGGCATGAGTCGGTGCCAGTAGTGTGAATGTTTAGGCGCTGAATGCGACAGATGAGAATGCAAGGAGCTGCACAAAATTGGGGTGTCGGCATCAGTGTTGTTCAGTCGCTAAGAAAGAAGATGGCAGAAACTATGAGCCATAATCTATTTTTTTTTCAGTTGCAGTTTTATATTCATTCTTTCTAGATTTAAAAAAATATTTTGAATAGCTCTACGCTATTGTTATTAAGGAATATTGGTCATTTATACCCATAATAACAACCAAACATACCAGGTATGTTAAGAAGTGAAGATTTACATGCGATCAATGAGTCAAGTACTATCATTGGCACAGGTGTGATTAAGAAATTGTTTCAAAATGGCTCTCAGGCTATTTAGTGTGTTGTTATTAAGTCTTCTGCATTAACACCTGGGGCCTCATATACTGTATAACACTGTGCATGGAATTCTCACTAAAACATGGTGTATGGATAAAAGTGGAAATGTGCATATGCACAAATAAAATTTAGATGCACAAAACTGTGTGTAAGCCAACTTCCACACACTTCCACTCCATAAATCCCAGTCAGCGTGAAATGTAAAGCATGTGCATTCACTTGCCGCCCCACCACAACTCCTCCCAGAATTACGCCCCTTTGAATATGCAAATCAATATAAGTAGACTCTTACGTTCAGCATTTTGTGAGCATAAGTACTGTAAACATGTACATAGAGTGTCTCAAGTTTACAGTGAGGTAATTGCTGATGGCTTTCCTTGGGGAGCATGTGCTATAATTGTCCTCCAGGGCTGGAAGCTGTATCCTGATAATCCTCTGCGCTCACAACTCAACCCAGCACAATGCATTCCAATCAGCTGTTGTGCAGCAGTGATACCACACACACACATGTATAATGGTTTAAAATACTCTGAGTGGTGCACTGAGAGTAACAATGCTAATGTAGCTATGGTATTTGAAATAGTTTGTTCATTCTGTGCACCATTATATTGTTACATGATTACAATCAAGTGAATTAAATTTGTAAATGATAATGCAATTAATATTGGTGTATTTGATAAATCCCGTGTCACCAATGCAAATCTTTAAAAAGGGAGCCCACACAGAATCAGTAGCACTGCTTTGATGCTGGGTGCCACCAGTTTGCAAAAGTGAGCAGAAAAGTGCATATGCAAGGGGAGAGGCTGCTGTGAGAATATAAGTGGCTTTACGTCAACTTTAGTTTTTATACATTGCAATGTGAGCATGGAAACGGGTGTATGTAACGTTTATATATTAGCCCCCTGAAGTGTACCATGAAGCAGTTATTCTAGAATTGTAAGTGGGTATGACAGTATGATGTCTGCAATTATTGGCATTGAGCTATAATTAAATCGTCCAATTGACTGTGTACTTAAAAAGCTATAAAACAATGTTTCTGTGGTATGGTGTGCTGGAATTCCCTACACTGCAAATACATCTTTTCCTAAACATTTTAGTCCACTGCGATGAATGTTCTTTGTAATAATCAGTAAGTAAAGTTTGTAGCTCATCAAGAGATAGCTGAACATTCAAAATGGATGCTCATGTTCTTTTTTTAAATGGATTTTTAAAAGGTTTGTATTTTTATAAAGCATCCACTTAAATATTGCACTGAATTGTTTTACTCTTGTCACCATTCTAGATGAACATCCAGATGAACATTAGATTAGTTTCGGTTTACTTTATTAATCAACAAGGGCAAATTCAAAATGGCACTGTTTGGTAATATTTGGTGATATACTTTCACAAACACAGTATTTGGTAATTGTAAATTTAAAAACTGCTTAAAACAAAGGGTACATAGTAAATATCCCAGCAAAGAGTTAATATGGGCAAGAATGAATCATATTTCAGTGATGAATTAATATACAGTAGCACTAATACACTGGAGAGGACTATGCCTAACAATTGTAGATTACAGTGATCATGGTAAATTAGTGGCAGCATTGTGGTGCACCTCTGCCAAACAGTTCCACAATAGTCATTTTGAATTCCTTGCCTTATCATCAATTATGTGACATTTTCACATTGTTCCCATATCAACATGAGTCTTCCTCCAGGTACATCCATGTCCTCAGTAATTTGCTAGGTAGGTTAATTGGTGGCTTTATATTTGACCACATGTGTGTGTGAAGTGTCTGAGAGTGTGTCCTGCGATGAATTGTCATCCTGGAGGTGGTTCCTGTACTCAACACTTCCAGGATAGGCTCTGGACCCACACAGAACTGAATCAGGTGAAGTGGTTTTCAGAATGTATGTTTGGATACAAGTTAAAATTTCAATGTATTGTGCTTTGTAACCAGTGGAGTAGCTACAGATAGCTGCAGCTTATCGCTTACGGGGCTCAAACAACTCTAAGCATAGGACTTTTATTGTGTGCTTCGAGAAGTTACGATCTAAGTTAAATGTAATGTCACTTCTCAGTCAGAAACAAGAGATTATGTTTGAAAATAACCTAATTCGTATTTTCTCTGACTTCTCACCCTCAACAGCTGCTAAGCGTGCATCTTTTTATAATATTAAACAGTGCTTACGAAAAGCTGATATCAGATACAGCCTCTTGTATCCTGCCAAACTGAAAGTGGAGATTCAAGGCAAATATTACATATTTACCAGTAGAGAGGAAGCAGATAAAGAGTTAAGAAAGCTGATCCCGACACTTTCCTGAAATAAGACTGTGAGTCGCACCCTGTCATGGCATCATAAAGAAGATATCACCGGCTGTCTGATCCGCTTGCAGTGACACTGGTACCGCAATTATTCATCCTTTTCCCTTCTCGGTCACTATCTGTTTTTATTTCAATTGCAATTATACACGTTTATGTATGTATGTGTGGAAGAAATTAAATTAGTAACCTTTTTTTTTTTTTTTTTTTTTTTTTTACTATTCTAAAGGAGACTGTTTAACACCATTCCCTGGGTTTACTATCTTCACATTTCAAGAATGTTGAATATTTTCTTTTTTTTTATTATGCTTATAGTATTTAGACTGTATTGGCAATAGATATCTCTGTTTTAATTCACATACAACTCTTTTGGGGGCTTGTTTTGTTTTGGACGTGCTCTGTCTCTAGGTATGTCAGAGGACTGGAACTTTGTGAAGTGTGGTTCAGCCTCACGTTGTGGGGGGGGGGGGGGTTGTGGGGGGACCAGGGAGGGGGAGAAAGAGAGCAAGCTATATCTAATCTATTCTTTTAACCCTTATAATTATAATTACCAATGTAAAAACAGACTGCATGGCAATAACCCCTTGGAAAATTTGAAATTAAGGTCAAAGCTGTCTCACTTTTTGGTTAAGACTACAAAATGACATCAAAAATTCAGAATCAATGTCTCCAAGACGGGACAGTTAATTTTGTGAGCTGGAATGTTAAAGGCCTGAATAACGAATTAAAAAGAAAAAGTATTCTCTCACCTAACAGGTCTAAATGCTAAAATAGTGTTTTTATAGGAGACCCACTTATTAAGCAAGGATCAGTTCCGGCTGCAAAAAGACTGGACTGACCAAATGTTCTATTCCAGCTTTACAAAAAAAACTAGAGGTGTGGGAATTCTCATACATAGAACAGTCTCATTTGTAGTATCAAATGTTGTATCTGATCCTGAAGGAAGATACATCATTGTTATGGGTAATTTATTTAATTGTAAAGTGATTTTGATAAATGTTTATGCACCCAATGTGGACGATAGGGAATTCATCCAAAATGTATTTGCATCCATTCCCAATATGAACACTCATAAAATTATAATGGCTGGGGATTTTAATTGTGTTTTAAATCCAGACCTAGATAGATGTCATCGCCTCCGTGGCAGGAGACCTAACACTGCAAAGACAATTACACAGTTTGTAACTGACCACAACTTATCAGACCCCTGGAGATTTCTAAACCCAAATTCAGGAACATATTCCTTCTACTCACCAGTGCATCATTGCTACTCAAGAATTGATTATTTTTTTGCAGATAACCATTTCTTGCCTACTATTAAATCCTGCAAGTACAACGCTATTGTTATTTCCGACCATGCCCCTCTGATCCTGGAAATAAAATCATTATGCCCCACATACTCATCTCGCAGATGGTGTCTTAACCCACTTTTATTAGCAGACGAGAACTTTACAGAATTTATATCAAAACAAATCATTTTTTTAGAGACAAATATATCCTCAGAGGTCTCTGCAGGAATACACTGGGAAACCCTGAAGGCCTTCTTAAGAGGACAGATTATCTCATATCTTTCCCACAGAAATAAACTGGAAACCAAGCAGGTATCAGAGATAACCAATGAAATTACTAGAATAGATAAAGAACATGCCAGGTGTCCAAGTGAGGCTCTTCAAAGGAAAAGGCAGGCTCTGCATTCAGAGCTCACCCTCTTAACAACTAAACAAACTGAACAACTCATTTTTAAATGAAGACATCATTACTATGAACATGGAGAGAAAGCTAATAAGCTTTTAGCTCAACAAATCTACAAACAAGAAGTTTGTAATGCAATCCCAGCAATTACCAACATAAACGGAGACAATTATTGACCATAAAAATATAATGCACACATTTAAAGACTACTATAAATCCTTATATGCTATTGAGTTTAAAGAAGAAAAGACTCAATCTAATGCATTTCTGGATGCATTAGAGATACCACAAATAGATACTCTTAGTGTAGAGGAATTGGATAAACCTCTGGCGCTACCAGAATTACTAGATGCTATAAAGTCACTTCAGAGTGGGAAAGCAGCAGGCCCCGATGGCTACCGTGCCGAATTTTATAAGAAGTTCTCCACTCAGCTAGCTCCCCTCCTATTAGCAACATTCACAAACTTTTTGTTAAGCATTAATCACCATCTTTCCTAAACAAAATAAGGATGTATTACAATGTGCATCATACAGACCAATTTCACTTCTGAATAATGATGTTAAGATACTCTCCAAAGTCCTAGCTAGAAGGATGGAGAAAGTGCTGCCTTCAGTAATATCACAAGGCTGACATTTAGCGTCCAATCTTCGATGCCTGTTTAATGTAATATACTCACCCGCAAAGTCAAACATCCCAGAGATTTTATTATCCTTGGATGCAGAAAAAGCATTTGATATGATTGAATAGAACTATCTTTTCACTACATTGGAGAAATTTGGGTTTGGCCCAAACATTTGTGCATGGATCAGACTAGTGTATACCAATCCAGAAGCTTCAGTTTGTATTAACAACATTAAATTCAGATTACTTTAAACTAGAACATGGTACCAGACAAGGATGCCCCTTGTCACCACTACTTTTTGCAATCGTCATTGAGCCGCTGGCAGTCCACTTTCGAAATGCTTATGAGATAAAGGGGATTATCAGAGAAGGACCTGAACAGAAAATTTCTCTATATGCAAATGATATGGTACTGTATACAGTATATCAGATCCACAAAATATATGCCTACATTCCTAACAGTACTAACAGAATTTCAAAAGATTTCTGGTCTCAGAATTAATTTGACTAAAAGTGTTATCTTTCCAGTGAATTCTCAAGCACACAATATTAGATTGGACACCTTCCCTTTTATCATCGCAGATCAGTTCAAATATCAAGGAGTAAACATCACAAGTAAACAAAGCTCTTTATCAACAAAATTTCGCTGTCTGTATGGAAAAAATCAAGCAAGACTTGCATAGATGGTCCACCCTTCATCTCACTTTAGCTGGAAGAATTAATATTGTTAAGATGAATATCCTCCCTAAGCTTCTCTTTTTATTTCAAAATATTCCAATATACATCAATAAATCGTTCTTTAAGAAATTAGATTCAACCATAACCACATTTATTTGGAATTCAAAACATCCACGTACCCAAAGAGCGACCCTACAAAGTCCAAAGGTGGCATGGCTGTACCTAACTTTCAATTTTATTACTGGACTGCAAACATACAACATATTAAAACCTGGACATTGACACAAATAGATGAACATAGGCAGGCTTGGTCTGCAATAGAAATAGAATCCTGCAGTTCATCTTTATATTCCTTGCTTTGCGCCCCATTAAATGCAAATTATCGCCAATATACTAATAACCCAATAGTGCTTCACTCACTCAGAATATGGAACCAATGTAGGAAGCATTTTAAGATAGAGAATCTTTTATCGGTGGCACCTCTGCACGAGAACCACCTTTTTCAACCCTTGCAAACATATGCAGTTTTTAATGTCTGGAAAACATTTGGGATTAAATCACTTATAGATCTGTACATAGTAGGGGTGGGCGGTATGACCAAAATTCTATATCATGGTATTTTTCTAAATTATCCCGGTTTCACGGTATTTGAAGGTATTTTTTTCCCATGCATGAGTGGATGTTAATCACATTTTCCACTGCAATTACTGCAGTAGACTGGCTAAGAATAACCTATTCCACTGTCATGAGCACTGTACATTGTACAAAAAAAAAAACATTTTAATGTGCACACAAGTATTAATACAGGTTTGCATGGCCCCATAAAGTGATAGTTTTCAAGGGGGTGGCACTAATGAAGAGAAGGAATCACATTGCATGACAGATGCAGTCAAAATATAGAACCTTTTTATTGAACAAATTTTGCAAAAACTTAAACTATAATTTTAACAACATATTTTCAACCATCCAAAGAGGCATTTAGACTTAGTAAAATATCCAGAGGTGCTTGTCAAAAGTTGTATTGCACTGAACATGTCTTAGAAAAGGAATAAATAGTAAATATTTTTTGTAAACCAACTACACTTTCTGTTAATGTTAACCATCTCTGTCCACTGACACGTTAAAGTGACTTTTTAAACAGCCTTACCATCTTTAAACTGCATAATATTTACACTAATAAATAATACAAATAAAATAAATAATAGTATTATTAATGATAGTTGCACTATTACTTCAAGACTTCAAGCCCAGGTGCATTACACAGTATTCACCAAATTAAAATAAAATTAAACAAGTGCAACTTGCTGATGACATCTTTACCAACTGAACCATCATTTAGACAAACTACATTAATATGGACCTTGCTTCAAGCTAAGCTATATACATAAATAATAAAACTGCAACTTGCATTTATAATGCTATTTGTGGTATAGCCCTACGGAATTGTATTAGGGCCACGGTGAAGAAAAAAAAATACGGACACAGGGAAGAAAAAAGCAAACTATATGTCGAGAATAAAGTTGACATGTTGACTTTATTCTCGACATTTCCACTTTAATTTTGACGTTTATGTCGAGATTAAAGTCGACATTTCCACTTTATTCTCATAGTTTATTTTATAATTAAAGTAGAATGTCGTAAACAAAACTTCATCTTAAAATCAATGTTTAATTTACTAGATTTTTTCAAACCCTGTCATAAGTTAATGCAGCACATTAAATGTTTTGTGTTAAGTGTTCCCCGACCCAGTTGTTAATCACTACGCTTCTTAAACTGACTTCCTCCGCACTTAGAGGAGGCGCCGGCAGCAATCACCGCACAGAATCCATTCACTTCATGATATTCCTGCTCTCTGAAAATTTAGAATGCTGAGATAAATACTTGATATCATTTTCATGATGAAATGCAATAAAGCAGGTATTAAACATGCACGGTAGTGAGGCGGTAGTGCTGCTCCCTCGCAGTAAGGGGTCCCCAGGTGTATGTTCAGTGTAGAGATCTTTATGTTAGGTGTGACGAGGCACCAAAAAACTGTATGTATGAATGGGTATCGCAAAGGTTTAACTTAAATATTGTGTAACTGTTGGGTTTGTGATCTGGTGGTTGGAGACACGAACACAGAATTCAATGGATGTTCTTCTGAGCGGGCTTTCTTTATTGCACGCGTGCTGTCTGTCTGACGTACCGAAACCCCAGTTCCTATCCTTCCTTTTTCTTTCTCCACATAACCAATCACCACATGATAAACGTCTTTGTGAAAATAAAACTAGTTATAAACTTAGCCCACGGAGTGTTCAGAACTTTAGAAATATCTTTGTTATACATGTTTAATTATGCTATCCATTCAGGGTTGTGCCCATCCCAGCAAGCATTATGTGCAAGCAAATCCTGAACGAGTCGCCAGCACATCGCAGGGTCAATATAGCATAACAAAACTCCACATCCTACATGACTTTGAAAGGAAACTGAAGCACGCAGAGTAAACCCACTAGATAAACATGCAGATTCAAGGCAGGGTACACCCAAGACACCCTTGCTGCGAGGCAGCAGTGCAACCTCCACGCCGCCGTGCCCTCACATGATTAATACATGCTTTAATGCATTTCATCATGAAAATTATATCAAGTATTTATCTTAGCATTCTAAATGTTCAGAGAGCAGGAATATCATGGAGTGAATGTATTCTGTGCGGCAATCGCTGCGGGCGCCACCTCAGTACAACAGGAAGTCAGTTTAAGTAGCACATACCGATTTAACATGGCTCGGGGAACACTTAACACAAAGCATTTAATGTGATACATAACTTATGACGCGGTTTGAGAAAATGTAGTAAATTAAATACTTATTTTACGAAGAAGTTTAGTTTACGATGTTCTACTTTAATGACAAATTACGAGAATAAAGTCAACATGTCGACTTTAATCTTGACATAAATGGCGAGAATAAAGCAGGAAATGTCAAGAATAAAGTCAACATGTCATCACATTATTACACAGTACCCAGGTGCATTACACTGTATTGAAAAAAAATAAAACAAGTACAGTATAACTTGGCTTGCAGTATTATCCAGTAGTATAGAAACAGTATTTACACATTTGAACGTAATGGTCCACATCCGACCTTTTAAAACCAAAGTATTTCCAGGCAATGGCCTTGACTCCTTTTTTTCGGCAAAAGTTGTTCTGTGTGATCATGTTCAACTTTATCGTCAGCTACAGCTTCAGTTTCGGAATGTTCTCTGTCCATTTTCACCGCACAATACCTACACTACCACTACCTATTTAGCGGTGTAGCAATGAAAAAGAACCCCCACGCAACACCTCTGTGATTAGCGGTGTAGCAGTGAAAAAGGTCCCCACTTGAACAGTTTCCCGCTGCGCCACGTTCCAAACGTCATTTAGACAATTTAAACCGGTGTTTCGGTATAAGAAAAATCCATATCATAACAAAAATAAAAAATGGTTTTCGGTATGAACCGGTATACCGCCCAGCACTATTACATAGACAATGTCTTTGCATCCTATGAACAACTACATTCTAAATTTAACTTTCTAGCAACACATTTCTTTCACTATCTTCAAATTAGAATCTTTGTTAAACAGAACCTACCCAATTTTCCTCATCTCCCACCTCCCTCTATGCTGGAAAATATATTCATCAGTTTCAAGGACTTAGACAGCATCTCTGCAATATATAAAACCATTTTACAGTCCCTTCCTTTCAAAGATCTAAGAGGACAATGGGAAAGGGATCTCTCCCTCAACATATCAGAAAAGGAGTGGAAGGTAGCAATGTACAGAATACAATCGAGCTCCATATGTGCAAAGCATTATTATTTAACTAAAAATTATATATCGAGCACATCTGTCTCACTTAAAATTGTCCAAAATGTTTCCAGGGCTAGATCCAACCTGCAAACGCTGCAATCAAGTTCCAGCCTCACTGGGTCACATGTTTTGGGCCTGCACCAAATTAACATCATTTTGGACCAAGATTTTTAAAGGCCTTTCAGACAGCCTTGGTGTCAGAATCCCTCCTAATCCACTAACAGCCGTGTTTGATATACTTCCACATGGGCTTAAAGTGGAGAAGGACAAACAAACTGTAATTGCCTTTACTACACTATTGGCACGCAGACTTATCTTGCTCAACTGGAAGAATCCTAACTCTCCCCTTTTAAGTCAGTGGGTAACTGATGGTTATATATTATTTAAAATTGGAAAAAATAAAATTCTCACTTAGAGGATCTGTGCAGAATTTTTTCCAAACCTGGCAGGATCTAATCAATACCATTTTAGAATAAGCTTTTAAATCCCTGAGGAAGCAGATTCTCTCCCTATTCTCTTTTTTTTTCTTTTTCTTCTCCATTTATCTATATTCACTTATTAATTTATCAATTTGCTTATTTTTACTAGGTTTAAGTTTTATTCTGCTGCTCATGCTCTCTTTCTCAGCGGTGGGGGTTGATTTGTTTTCAGTCCCATTCTTGTAAAATTGATCTATTTGTATGGAATGTTGTGTGATCACAATAACATCAATAAAAAATTCAAAAAAGAAAATCTAGAAAGTTGTCACAATTCAATGGTCTACTGTTCTTTTTTTATTAAATGGTTTTCTGTAAAGCATAGTCCATTGGACTTTATACTCTGATGGTTATTTGATTGACTGATTTCACTACCAAAAGTAAGGATAATAAGGGAAAAATTACAAACCGTTATTAAAGAAAAGGTTTACTTTGACCTACTAGATTCATGAATCTGTTAACTAGAAGATATTTCTAACAAATGTAATGTAAGTGAAGCTCACTAATGCTGTTGAAATGTTCTTTTGTGTTCGTATGTGCAGTTTCACTATACAAATAAAAAGAACACTTTGATTTAAACACCTGGTAAAGTTTTATGAATCATGAATAGTCAAAACATTTTATGCACATGTAGGGAAAATGTAGTTTATTGTACAGTATAAACCAGTGTTTCCCAAACTCGGTCCTGGGTGCCCACTGTGGCTACAGGTTTTTGTTCCAGCTGGATTCCTAATCCGTGACAACACCTGATAACACTGAGCTCATTTAATTAGCTGGTATTTTTTTCTTTTATTTGACATTCAAAAAAACACAGCAGCATGATTTTTACATTTATAAGACATTTAGAAATATTTCTGCTTTTGCTGTAGATTTAAATGCTTAACTCTGTATTGTTGATTTCATTATATTTTGCCCTTTCTCTGTGCAGTTTTCTCCCTTCGTTGTAACTTATTAATGATAATTAAAAACTAGCAGAGCAGACCCCCAGGCAAACAACAGTGAATAATCAATGGCTGCAACTACTTCAGCGTCAGACCCACTAATTAGTAAATAATGGATTAATTAAACAATTGGAACACCTTGAAAAGTAGAAATCAAGATGAAAATACTGTTAAAATGAAAAAAAAAACATTATTCCCATATAACTGCTTGGTACATTTTAATATATATATTTTTAGCAAGCTTAGTTTTTTAATTTCTATATTGTTCCCAAAACACAGAACTTGGGGAAATAACAGTTCACTTAATTAGCCCAGGAGTTCATTTAAAAACAGAAGGTGGTTGGAACAAAAGCCTGCAGCCACAGGACTGAGTTTGAGAAACACTGGTATAAACCATGAAATTGGTGTTTGTATTTTTTTTCTGCATTGCTGTACTTTTTTTTTCCTGTATCATTGACTTTAATGCTGCATATTTGTAAAATTAATAAAAAAAATGCTTAAAATGCTAGAATTATGCTTGATTTATAAAAAAGGTTCAGTCTTTACTTTATAATTTTTTTTATTGGATGTCCTTTGAAAATGCCAACGAGACAGATGTTGTAATTGCTGATGTTTTGCGTCTATATTAATATCAGTGTAGTCCCTTTTCTTCCAGTGAACTCTGTTATCAGACTGTGATCCTCTTAAAGCATTTAAGTGGACATTAACTCTGTTGTACTTGTACTTCTTTTGTTTAACAGATATGTACCCTGGAACTTTCATGAGCCAATTCAAGGCATATACAACTTCAAAGGAGATCGGGATCTGGAGCATTTTTTAGACCTTGCCAACCAGACAGGCCTTCTGGTCATTCTACGGCCTGGGCCTTACATCTGTGCTGAGTGGGAGATGGTAAGTGTGGTTTCTGTTTCTTTGGAAATTGTAGAGGTATGTGTATAGGATGTATGCATTGGTCAACTAGCTTAGAAGTGTGATAATGACATCTTTGTGTTAATGTATTTGTACTTAAATCAGACTACGTCTTGGTCAGTGAATGTGTTGTCACAAAAACATTGCCAGCAGTGTGGTAATGGCTTTAAAAACACAAAAAGCCTCTGGCCCATAAAAACAAAAGAAAGTTCTTTTGATACTTGAAGATTTACTGAGAATGCAAAAAACATTCCAAAGAAAAAATGGGTAGAAATACATAAAAATGTTTACTTCAAAGGCAAACCTGAAAGCAAATAAGTCCAAAACAAAATCCAAGAACAGTGCCTTATAATCAAAGCCAGAACTTCAAAAGACAGGAAATCCAATAACGAATTGTAAAAATCAATCTCCAAAGATGAGAATAACAACCTCAATGCTGAAGTAGCCATTTCATGAGCTGCTGCTTCTTAAATGGCCGAGCTCAGCACACAGAATACAAGCATAAAGAACAAAGTAATAAAACTGACCTCATAAGTAAACACGAAATATTTAATAAACAAATTTTTAATCCATACATAACATGCAGTAGGGAACAAAACAGAACCAATCATATTTATAAAGTAATTCATAAAAAAATAATAAAAGAATTAAGCAAAAAGAATGCACACTTAATCCAGGCATGAAACTCTGGCTGAAAGGTGACATACATAATGCTTAACATTATCAGACTGTTTCATGTACAGTACATTCCTAGAGCTGCACTAGTCAGCAGTTAAAACTTCAAATGCTAATTCTTATTTCTTATCCAGAGGAGCAGCAGAAGCTCTCTTGTGAATGTAAGCTACACTAATATACTGCAGCACTAATCATACACTATGAAGTCCATCCATCCATTATCCAACCCGCTATATCCTAACTACAGGGTCACGGGGGGTCTGCTGGAGCCAATCCCAGCCAACACAGGGCACAAGGCAGGAAATAAACCCCGGGCAGGGCACCAGCCCACCGCAGTACACTATGATGTGTTAATGGTAAAGTATTAAATATTAAAAACATACTGAGAATTGGTTTTAAACTCTATTTCACATACCAACTCCAGTTGTTTTTTGCATCTCAAAATTTAGAGTTAAATTATGTTATGCAATCTGCTTTCATTTTTATATTTTTTTTTTAAGTTACTTACAGGCTCCAATAAGAGATTTCTCAGTACAGTGAATTCAGTTCTTCCACCCATTTTTATTTTTAACTTCGTTTTGAAAGTGTTGCAATATTTTTTATGACTTACCGTGATGCCATCTTAGATTTCCGTGTGCATCACCGTTTTATGAGTATTTTATAAGAGGTTGCCACTGAATTGCTGTATTAGAACAACCAGAAGTCCAATGCTGGAGAATTATCTAATAAATAACACTTGAGATCACCAGTGGAGTGGTTCCAACCGACATCCTTTATTACAACTGATGGAACATCTGACATACAATATGAACAAACCACAAATACTAACAAATATGCAATTGCTTGAGCTTATGAAGCATAAGATAGTTTGCATAACATAGCTGTAAATCACACACTTTACACCATTCAAAATAAAGAGAATAGTATAGCCCATCTTGTAACCTATATTTTGTATAAATAGAAAGGCACCAAAATATCTAAATAGATTAAAAGTTTACCAACAACATCTTACCATTGAATAGGAACTTTTTAGGTATAAATATTAAGTTAATGACAATGTCTTACTGCGACCTACAAGCCTATTAATGACAGCAGCTGCTTTCTTATTCAAGCCTAATGTACTTTATGTGTGTTGGTTAGGTGGTTGTTTGTTATAATATTTATTTATTTACATACAGCATATATTTTCTTTTAACTATCATATTACTTATGTTTTTGTGCTAATGACTAATAACAGAGATGCAGTATGCACAGTTCAATCAGCAGCTCTAGTCAGGATATGCTAAACTGAAGTAGTGAGTCTTCAGCCGGGATTTGAAAGCTGAGACCGAAGGGGCATCTCTTCTAGTATCAAACAGACCATTCCTCAGTTTAACTAAAAGCACAACCTCCCACTGTTATTTTTTTAATCCTTGCAATCATAAGCAGACCAACATCTTGAGATGTTAATGTACGTTCTGGTTTATAAGTCACTAGCAAAATACCCGCGCTTCGCAGCGGAGAAGTAGTGTGTTAAAGAGGTTATGTAAACATATATATACATAAACATATATACTTATATATACATATCTACATATATACATATACACATCCACATATATATACATATATCAACATATATATACACATACATATACACACATACATACATACACACACACATATATATATATATATACACATACAGACACATATATATACATATACATATTTACATATCTACATATATATCTATATATATAAAAATGGAATGGGTGGGTCGTCGGGTGGGCCTTTTTTTCATTCTGTCGTTTTTTCGACGTTTTGAAAATGTAGAATGATTATTTGATTTTTTTTGTTTTTATTTGATCGTGTCTATGTAGCCGCCGTCGTAATAAAGTATCGCTAAAATCGTCATTTATCGTAATTTATTTTTGACGTATAACGTCGCCGTCATCGAGGTCAGTGATACCAGTGCAAAAAATCTGCTTACGGTTGAAAGACACGCCCTACTCACTGGACAGTTAAAAACACCAATCAAACTAACGATGACATCAAGTATTACCCAATCAAAAGTAGGAAAGGAGGCATCTTCATAAAATGCATGTGGGATGATTTGCATGAGACGCTGCTTTAAAAAAAAAATGATAAAAAAAATACGGGATAAATCCCGTCCAGTATTGATTCAAAACGGGACGCGCAATTTCATTCTCAAACGCGGCACGATTCCGTATTTTAAAGGACGGGTGGCAACCCTACAGTGCCAGGTAACCACCCATACAATCACATTGTGATTCAGACTAGGAATGCAATGAATGTAATTACCCCGATCTACATACAACGCGAAAGTCTTGCAACATTCAAAGATGATGGTTTGGGATAAGTACACCATACAACATAAAAGAGCTTATGAAGCCTTGAACCGAAAAAAGCAACATCTCAGAGATCGTAAAAAAAAAAATAGGAGCTAATGTCGTTTTACTCGCTGTAGATTTTAGTCAAACATTACCAGTTATTTCACGAGGGAGACCAGCACATCAACTGAACGCGTGTTTAAAATCCATGCTTCTCCCACGCTCGGTTATATGTCGCGTGTTCTCGGGTAGGTGCACCAAAAAATGTATACATTTAAGCATGTAATGGGCAAACAAAAAATGAGGTATACCCGAAGGCACAGCAGTAGTACTTAATGTAACCTTACTTCTTAAATGTTAATGTTTTACTGTTTAATAATTTATACGCTTCTTATATGTTGTTCAAATTCTTTTATCAAAATACCACTGACAGCGCAATGCACGATAACATCGAGTGAATACACCATACGCATCCGCCCACGGCTGCCCTGCTGTGCGCAGATAGGACTTCATTGTACAATAAAATAAAATAAAGATAAAAAGACTAAAACAATCATCACCCATAAAGCGGATAGTAGACGTGACGTACTATATGTGTACCACATTTCAAGTGTATAGGTGCAACGGTTTGCGAGCTACAGGTCATTTAAAATCCTGGACAGACACACAAATTGCCA